>NW_010549548.1:94054-150704 GCF_000687285.1 Phaethon lepturus | reverse complement strand
GCCCATCAAGCCCTTAACATCTACAGGCAAATGGCATTTTTTTCCTCATGTCTTGCTTTTAGTGCAGGCCTGTTAAAAAAATCTACTCTAAACAACAGTTTTAACTGTCTCAGCCCTGAGATGTTGCAAGTGAAGCTCACGTAAACCCTGGTGAAGAAGGAACTAGTGATTTTTCTGCACGAATAACATCCGGCTATTGACTTCTTTGCAAAATGTTATCCTGTTGGAAGGCACACTGTTATTTACAGTGCAGCTGCGAAGGTGGAAACCTGCTGAAATCTCACAATAGGAGAGGCCAGTGAATCCCAGGGATGGTTGTTTTGTTGGAAAATAGCCTGGAGCTGACTCCATGCCAGGGAATGGTGTGCTAGACCTGAGGTTAAAGATACTGCCATCCCAAAGGAGATCAGTAGTGGGACCACCTAGGGAGCACTGGTGAGATCTGCCAGGCTTTGGGGGAGATGAAGGGAGCAAGCACGGGCAAGAGAGGCAGACTGTCCCAGCCTCTCCCAGCAGATGGGACTTAACTCAGGAAGAAACATACCGCTTGTCTTCACAAAGATAAAGGGCTATACAATAGCGAAACCTGCAATCCTGTCCTCTCAGTGTTGTGTGTTTGATGGACTCGCTTGACCAAGGTAGAAAAAGCGGTGACCCCCACAGATCCGGGCGTGCGGTTCCAGGGGTCACAGCTCTTGCAGAGAGGCAGAGTGAAAAACCAGCCCTACCTCTACGGGAGGTTTAGAGAAAACAACTGCAGAGCTGCGTGTTGGAAGCAGGCTGCTCTGTAAGGGGAGGAGAGCTGAGGATGGCATCATGCCGCAAGGGCAGTGCCCTTCCCAGCAAGGACCCATTGTGGTGCCCAAGCCAGGTGAGCAAGGTGATCTGGTGGCAGCAGCCTGGGTCAGCCAGGGTCCAGCAGTCACCAGGCAAACCTGTAGAGATGGGGTAGGTCCAAAGTCAAGCCAAGAAGTCAAGTCCATGTGTGATGATCAAAAGCATACATCGCCAGGCATCGGTATGGCTGTAACACAGCTTGGGCAAAGAGCTCCAGGGAGAGGGAAGACATGCCTGATGGAGGCTGCTCATAGCTCTTCCTCAGATGGCTCTTTTCGAGGCTGCACAGCAACACCACAACTGATCCGGCCTTGATATCAGGCAGGCAGACCTTGGAGATGGGGTGGGTGTGCACACAGGTTCCTGACACTCTAACTCAAACAATATTGAAGTATTTCCTTTCCTTTCACGCAAATCTAGCTAGAGCAAAGTGTTCAAGTGGTGTTAAGCTAAGTGCTTTGTCAGTGTGAACTGGTCTCGGGGTGGCTGAGAATGGTCATCTGTGTCTAGAGGGTGCCAAGGTTAGGTAGGAGGAAAAGGAAGACCCCTTCTTGCAGTCAGGCAAGAAAGAGAAATTAGTGTTGCGGAGAGTCAGGTCTTCATCTTTTCCTGCCTCATCATGCACAAGAGGATATATTCAGAAGAACCTGTTTTCAGAGGCACTCTGGGTGCTCTGTGTCATCCTTTTTCTTAAGTTAATGAATGCAAACAGCAGAAACAGAGGCAACCGTAGCCATTTAGAAATCCAGCTAGTAGTTCCCCCCCAAAAAGTATGCTGGAGTCACTTTGCAACAGATGTGACTCTCCCTTTCACTGAAAGGCACATAATAAAGATTATAATTTTTTTTTAAATGTAGTTAAGAGAGGGATAGATGGGTGCAAAAGAAACAGGGAGTAGCTAATTCTGGTCCCATTGATTTCACCAGGGTGGAACTTCCCAGCATTGCTATCCCCGATTACCTAAGGGTGTCTACTACATTATGCTATTTCCTCTTCCTTCTGGGGAAAAGGGACCAAATACTGGAAGGATACTCCAACACAATCACTAACTATACATTTTTAGCTCTGAAATGGATTTTGATCTGTTCTAGAATTTTACATATAATTAATTGGAAAGGTATAAAATCAGAACATCATAAAAAAGTGACGGCTAGTATTTTTTCATGAGTGGGGTGGAGGAGGGAAGACAGAATTTATCATTCCATTTCAGTTGGTTCAGAGACTAAACACAGGGTGAAAAATTAAAACTAAGGTGTTGAAGAAAGAAAAGAGAAGGCTGAAAAGAAAGCAGACTCATACCAAAAATGTGTTTTCTCCCTGGTTTTAAAATCCTCTTTTTCTTTCTCTTGGTATAGAAACCTTTAATAACACTTTTCTCCATGTGTCATGATAGCTAGTTTTGCTTTTTTCAGACATAGTTCTTATTTATGATTACGTTTCAACACAAGTGTCTTTTACCCTGCCAGTCTTACCTCCTATGAAAACAGTACATACTCAAAAAGTGATAAAAAACCAGACATCTTTTCTGTCTTACATAATAAAACTTTGCATACATACGTGCGGTTGTGCACATATGGACTATGCGAGCACACACATAGGCAGGAATGGCTGTCTCACCAGCTTTCTCAGGACTAGATGGTCTTGGTCCAGGATCTGAGCTGTTCTTTTCCATTATGTGGTGCATAGGAAATTATTTCCTACCTCCTGCCAAACTCCTCCAACTGAAAAAAGTACTTTTACATATGCTACTGTTGCTTCAAATGTGCGGACGATTTCTCCTGTGGTCCCATAAATCCAGGCTCTGGATTATTTTCTGTATTTTTTTTTTTTTAGTGCAGGACTTCTGAGACCACAACACACATACAATCCCCATGCGTGGGTGCACTTCAATTATATCAACATAAGACCACAAAGGGGACTACCTTTCCTTTTACACCTGGATTTTTAAACCAGTGGGGCATTGCAAAAAAGTCGCCCTAGGAGCAGAGGTACAAACATCTGAAGACAGTTATGGTGTGGGCTGGTTAGAATACTTGACGGTGTAAGGTATTTTAATCGATCGTGCCTTCTTACCTGATAGGAAGGCATTGGAAAGGAATATACAGTAAAGACACAAAGATTTAGGTCTCCTATGTGAATGTGTAACTCTAAAAGTTTTCTCCAATTTTGTTTCCCTCTTCTATGCCCACAGAAGTTGGTGTTCAGTAAGTGCTGGGCAGGCACAGAAGGGCCCTTACTCCTACAGGGGCCCAGATATCCATCAGGTAACACAATGAGCTCTTGCACTGATCAAGGAAGAAGTGATACCTGTCAATGGATATAGCTGAGGTCCCATCTTCTTCATGTTCTTCCCTTCTTCCCCCTTAATCTCCTTCTATGTCCAGGTGACCAGCCTAGTGGAAGAGGGAAAGGCTGTGAATATTGTCTACCTGGACCTTAGTAAGGCCTTTGACACCGTCTCCCACAGCATTGTCCTGGAGAAACTGGTGGCTCGTGGCTTAGACAGGTGCATTCTTCATTGCCTAAAGAACTGGCTGGATGGCTGAGCCCAGACAGTTGTGGTGAATGGAGTTAAATCCAATTGTTGGCTAGTCACAAGCGGTGTTCCCCAGGGCTCAGTTTTGGGGCCGGTCTTGTTCAATATCTTCACTGATGATCTGGATGAGGGGATCAAGTGCTCCCTCAGTAAGTTTACAGATGAGACCAAGTTCAGTGGGAGTGTTGATCTGCTCGAGGGCAGGAAGGCTCTGCAGAGGGATCTGGACAGGCCGAGATCAATTGTTATGACCTCCACTTGGGTCACAACAACCCCATGCAATGTTACAGGCTTGGGGAAGATGGGCTGGAAAGCTGCCCAGCAGAAAAGGACCTGGGGGTGCTGGTTGACAACCAGCTGAACATGAGCCGGCAGTGTGCCCAGGTGGTCAAGAAGGCCAACAGCGTCCTGGCCTGTATCAGAAATAGTGTGGCCAGCAGGAGCAGGGAAGTGATTGTGCCTCTGTACTCTCCACTGGTGAGGTCGCACCTTGAATCCTGTGTGCAGTTTTGGGCCCCTCACTACAAGAAGGATATTGAGGTACTGGAACATGTCCAGAGAAGGGCAACGAAGCTGGTGAGGGGTCTGGAGCACAAGACATATGAGGAGCAGCTGAGGGAACTGGGGTTGTTCAGTCTGGAGAAGAGTAGGCTGAGGGGAGACCTTATTGCTCTCTACGGCTACCTGAAAGGGGTTTGTTGCGAGGTGGGTTTTGATCTCTCTCCCAAGTAACTAGCAATAAAATGAAAGGAAATGGCCTCAAGTTGCACCAGGGGAGGTTTAGAGTCGATATTAGGACAAATGTCTTTACTGAGAGAGTGGTCAAACATTGGAACAGCTGCCCAGGAGTGGAGTCACCACCACTGGAAGTGTTCAAAAGAAATGTGTAGACATGGCACTTCAGGACATGGTTTAGTGGGCATGGTGGTGTAGGGTTGGTGGTTGGAAGGTCTTTTCCAACCTTAATGATTCTGTGATTCTGTGGTTCTGTGATTTTCTATTGTTTCTTTTCCTCCTGTCAGCTTTCAGGCCTCTGGAGTGGCCTGGAAAGCAGTGTTCTCTTTCAGGCATTAACCGCTGATCTTACATGTAAAAGACTGAAAAAACTTGAGGTTAGAGAAGAAGCTGAGGATTGAATGAGGATTTTAACTAACAACGAATCAAACAGATAAACCTGTTCAAATTGATCTATCTGCTCTATGTGTTGTTACGCTGTAGTTACTGGCTATTCTGTGTCAGAAGCTGTAGGTGGTGTAAGAGATTATACTTGAGAACAGGAAGCTTGCATGAATTGGACCATCAAAGGAAAGGTGATGAGTTCTGCATGTCTTTTCCCTTTCATCACAATCTCTGCCAAAATATTTCTCCTAAAAAATGCTATGGGTTTGGCATTTTGGCTCAAGGTTGGTATTTTGACATGTTTTAATCCTGGTCCAAGAGTAGCACACTGCACCTCACACAATCCTTGTAAGGTTTCAGTGTATGGCTCCTCAGTATTAATAATCAGTGCTGAACTATACAAGTGGAATATTTAAGTAAGACAACTTCAGAAACAATAAAGATCTTGAAAGGGGTTCTCTGAATATCTGTTAAGGCCAGGAAATTACTGTTCCCATGGGATAAGAGGTTAAACCTTTATTTCTAAGTCATCTACATAAAGCACTCCACCTAGGAGGACAGTGTAATATCTGATAAGGTGTTGAGCTGAACAACCTGTAGTCACATGTAGTTTTTCAGGAATTGGGTATGTGTGGGAAATGTGTGTTCCCTTTCAAAGAAACTTCCTGGAGATACTTCGCTAGTCCACAGTGATGTTACAAAAAACAATAATTGATTTTAAAACCAATACTCTGAAAGACTTTCCTCCAAAATCCTTTGAAATCAATGGGGCAATTTCCACTGACCACAAGATAAAGACATTGATTGGATCTCTATTTTCACTGAATTATTTTAGAGTTTGACATTATAAAAAGATATATTTGGAAACAGATAAAACACATAAATATTTGCAGTTACTTTTTCTCTGTGTGTGATAGTTTTAAATACCTAAAGAAATTTCAGTGGGCTTGAATATAAGGAAAAAAATGCAGACACTCATTTAATCTCATTCAAACTTTTCTTCAAATAACTTAATGCAATAACAGAGGAATTATTTTAATTGAGGGTTTATGTTAAATACCATTCAATCAAATAAACGGATGGTTATTTAAGGAACAGATGCTCATAGTTCTTGTTCGTTACCTTAAGCTATTGATGAAGGCATTTAATTACACTAATTTCTAGAAGTCACATGTCTTCACAGTTTTGAAAATATGACGTGAAAGGGTCCAAGCTGATCTCGATAAATACAATTTAATCCAATTATGAAGAACATGAACAAAAAGCTGCATTTGGAAAGAGTTAGTGAAAGTAATGCCTTTTTCATTTTGGAAAGCAGTTGTTGTGCAGTTTCAGCACATCTGTGCCATAAATAACTCTTACGAAATCTTGCCCAATTCTTTAAGGTTTTGTAATTCACATATTCATAGTTTTAAAGCCAGAGAGACCATTAACTCATCCAGCCAGTCCTACATAATAAAGCCCAGGGAATTCCATGAAGTTACTATTACACTGAGTCCACAACGCATGCTGTGGGCTCAAGCCTACCTCTGGAACAGTATCCTGACTTGCCTGGACAGCTCTAGGAGATGGAGAACATGCTCTTTTCATTATCAGTTCATGCAGTGATTAGTCTTCTGCAGTGTTTAATATCTCTATCTCTATCTCTATCTCTATCTCTATCTCTATCTCTATCTCTATCTCTATCTCTATCTCTATCTCTATCTCTATCTATCTCTATCTCTATCTCTATCTCTATCCCTCTCTCTCTCTCTCTCTCTCTATCTCTATCTCTATCTCTATCTCTATCTCTATCTATCTCTATCTCTATCTCTATCTCTATCTCTATCTCTATCTCTATCTCTATCTCTATCTCTATCTCTATCTCTATCTTATTTCTAATTTTACTGTGCCTGCCTTAATTTGGCAGCTCCCAGTTTTCATTCCCTGGAAGGCAGTACACCCCCAAAATGCATACTTTTTTAGGAAAAGATGACCATGACATCTGCAATAACCATCAGTAAATCACAATTCCCAAACTTAGCAAGGCTTTTAGTGGGTGAAAGGGATTTGTTAATGTATCTACACATTTAAGCTTTATGGGACTTATGCTTCATCTAAAATCACAGTCAGTTCCAACCATTGACTTTTTCAAATCTGAGAATCAGAGTGCTGGAAAAGAGATATGATTCACTTATTATTGGTACTATCATTTACTGTATGGTTGGGTACTGGGGCAAAGAGATCTCTGCTTCACAAGGCATTGATATAAACCAAAATTTTACAGGTAAAAATGACTAACACTGAGAAATTGAAAGAATACACTCATTGGAAGTTGCTGCTACACAGGGGAAAAAAAAAAAAGAAAAATTATGGGATCATTCATTAAATCTTTCTTGCATGCAGGAGAAAGGAAGCTTTTCAGGAATCTTGCAGTGTCCAGGATGGTCATAGAAAAACAGAGCTGTACTTCTCTCAAAATTAAGTTCCTTAATTGACTCACTAGTCCTCATTGCATCTAATTAATTGTCAGAAAAGGACCGCTGTGAGTACATGGTCAGGAAAGTTATGGAGCAAATACAGCATGACCAACCACAGCTCTTTCTGTGCAGGGATTTGTGACCCCACTAGGGAGAGCTCATGCACCACATTCTTCTCACAGGAAACAACTGTTGCAATATGGTCCTGTCTTTCCTTATCTTACACCAGCCCTCAGGATTCTAGCAAACCCATGAGGCCTAAAGCATGTGCATACAATAATTAAAAAAGGCAGAATACAGCCGGAAATAGTTGGGATGTTTCTGCCTATACCCTTCTTGTAATCAGGTTTTCCACATTGTTTCTCAGTTGTAAGATTTGGTTACAAAACCAAAACAGAGACTGCATCTGGTGCATACATTTTATTTTTTCCATAGGTCATGAAGATCATGGATCACCACCCCACTCATCTCTGTTCCTTGGATACACAGCTCATGTTGGCAATCAACCTTTCTGCGCCTTGTTTTCTTACCTATAGAATCAGGATAAGAATATTTTTTGCACCTGTCTTCACTAGCTGGTTGGCACAGCCTTCAAAGCACAGGCCACATGTGCCCTCACTTTCAGTTGCAGCCACTGTTTTTACTGTATCCTGAGTAAGACATTATCTGAAGCATATCCCCAGCATAAAAAGGAAATATTAACAATGGTTTGGGGAAGATGTTCTTTATGGAAAAGTTGGGCATAAGAGAAAAGAGTGGGATCATTTTCTAATCTTGGAAAGTTGGCTTGCGTTAAAGTACAATGTCAATCTAGGAGCTGACACTGATATTTCTAATGTAAGCACTTCTACAGCAAGCTGCTGTTCACTAGACAGCGTAAGGGCTCTTATAAACCACCAGAGGCTGCTGTTACCCAATTTAAAAAAACACCACTAGACACTCAGATCCATTATAGGACAAGTAGGTCTTACTCTTTCCTACGTATATTCATATCTCACTTCCAGTTTTTTGCACTGAGGCACTATCATAGCTCTACTGGATAGCAAAGCGTCACTCAAACTATGTGTCATTGCTTATGACTAGGTCCTAATAAATTGCTGTAACTTCTCCAGCTTGTTTACCTTTTCCAAATGTTTTTTACAATATATTTTTCACTCCAAATACACATGGTTCTACATTAGATAATGGTGACAGCCCACCCTAGCACAACTAGTCAGAAGTTTGTTTGCTCATACTTGACCAATCTTTAAAGTTGGGTATACAACCAGATTACATTCAGACGTGTCCACTTTTGCTTCCTTTGCTCCCTTTCTCTTCAGCAGACTGTTTTTCTGCTCTTCTCAAGATCTGGGTTTCAAGGGCAAAAGGAGAGGAAGGAGGATGGGGTACTTCTTCTTTTTGAGGCCTCCTCAGTTTTATACACTGCATAAAAAATAGCTTCTTTTTACGTAAAAATCTGGTGTCCAGCATCTGAAAGAGAAAGCACCTCCTCAAAAGAAAAATCAGAGAAAACAAATTCCCAAAGTTTACAGACAGGAGCAAGGCACCGTGTAGGTATCCAGTGGAAAGAAGAGGAAGTAAGTAGAAAAGGCTAATAGACAGGACTCAACATTTTACATATGTTATTTTATTGTGTTTGGAAGGCCTTTTTGTTAAAAATAAAAGGAAGAGACATTCCACAAAGTGGAAAAATGGTAATGGTTTGCAGTGGTAATGGAATACAAAAGTCTGGCTCACGTAACCAGGCTTAAGTGAGCCTGGTCCCATTGTAGTTCAGGGAACAGCTTCCAGACCTGCATTGAAAAAGGTACAGATGAGATGGAGAAAGTCTTTGCTTACAGGTTCTCCTATCAGTGAAAGGAAAAGACTATTTTAAAATTCAGAGTTGCCTGTGGGCCGAGGAGTGGAAGTCTGCTTTAGAGTGATCCACTTGTCTAAAATAATCCTAAATATTACATGTGATCTGAGCGGGGAGCTGACGTAACACCAAGTCCTGTGAAAGCTGTACTAGGTAGTAGAGTAGCTGAAGAGAAGTAATCTGGGGAGCTCAAAGGGGGGACATGGCTCACACCACCTGAGCTGCATTGCCTTGATCTGGTCTTTGTTGCCCTCCAGCACTGGTGACATTACCCCAGAGCTTGATTATCTTCTGCTGCAAGTAACTCCTACTCCAGGAGGAAAGAAAAATCTATCTGGCCCTGAAGGCTTTTTTTCTCTTCAAGAAAAAAAAGAGAAGGGGATTGTAAAATAGCTACTGGTGTTTCAGCCATTAAGTACCAAATATTATTCTAACTTGTTGGGCTTACTTTCCCTTTAAGAAAATATTTTAATAATATTTTGATAATTTCTCTGGGCTGTTTTTTTTCTTTTATTTTTCCCCCTAAGTGGAGAAAATTACCTTTTTGAACATTTGAAAAATTACTTCAGTCTTTCTCAAGAAAGGGAAAGTCCATGCTCAAGGCACTCACTTTGTGAGTGACCCCCTTTGACTTTGAACTAAGACCTTATGGTTCCTGATTAAGTGCTGGAGGAGGAGTTGCATGCAGAGTGGGAGAAAGTGCATATCCTTGGTAAGAAAAGGAGAAGATTACTGAGATTCATCTCTGTTTCTTAGAGGAAAAACACCTTTTTAATCATTAAAAAGTGAAGATGTCTGCATCCTTCACCCTCTTTGGTTTATCTTAGACAGCCTTGTACAGAGATAAGGCTATCCACTCCGACACACAAAACAATGTCTGTTTTAATGTTCTGGCCATGGATTGTACTGCAGAGCGTTCCAACAGCACTGTGGCAGGATCAGAATGAAAGTCATGGTTACTACCACAGGAGGAATTTTTCAAAAGCAGCTCTCAGATGTGCTCTATTGGTCAACAGACCTACGATCCCAATGTCTTAAGAAACTCTTTTCTCTCAAAACTCCTACAGCTTAAGTGCTTGGAAACTCTCTTCTCCCGGTGTGCAGCAGAGGTTTCTGAAGTAGGTTAGCCATGTGGTGGTGGTAACTTACCAATGCTCTCTCTACTTAGAGGAATAGAAATGAGTTGCTTGAGTCTCTTGCTTTATGGAGGCGATATGTGCTGTGTGCTTGAAGAATAAAAACATGTTTTATGATGGATAAACTTTATTATGCTCTATTTTTTTTTGCTTAATATGAATCATGGAAGCCTTAGTTAAATGGAACCACTTTTCTCCATTTCAGAATGAAGCAGCTCTGCCAAGTGCAAGTTTTCTCACACTGGTCAGTCCAGATGACTCCCTTCAGTGGTGCGAAGCTAGTCCAGCCTCTTCTCTTTCAGTCATGAGCACAATGCAACCCTCATAATATTTTTCAAGAAGCAGTTCTGACAGCAGCTGATCTCACACGATGAGTTATTTTTGCATAACTGCGTAAAACATAGTGGTTGAAAACTTCCAGTAAAAAGTAGGAAGCGTGTTTATCAGAGCCAAAGAGGGCAATATCTCTAATGTTCACCACAACCTGGCTTGAGCAGGAAGTTATTGGGTGCACATCTATCTTTTAACATGCCTGGACTTGAGTGGACATTAAATGGAGTATTTACATACAGAACTGATCTCTGAGAGGCAAGGTGAACCTCCAGGATGTAGGGTGAATGGTAGACTGCACTGAAGCTCTTGTAGCGGCCATGCTCTGTGCGAGAAGAGGGGCCATCTTCACAGATCTTATGAAGATGGGAAAGATCATAAAGTCTTCCTCTTTCTCTTTTACCACTTTGCAAAGAAATGCTCAGAAGGAAACTTGGTGAGGCACTCAGAAAATGTGCAATGACATATGCAGCCTTACGAGATTGTGATCTTAAAATCATCACAAATTTACTGTCCAGCATAAGGCTTAGATACAGCTTTTGGTCTCTTTGCATATTCCTTGAAATCCCTACATGATTGCACAAGCTCTTATATTACTCACAATTATTTTCATAGAGTCACTTTGCAGAATTCTTATTTTATGAACAGTCAGATCCAAAGTAGTTCCACTGTATTCAAAATACAGCTAAGAAATTACCATTTTTTTTTCTGTATATGGACATTATAAACTACTAAATGTGAATGGTAGTTTGTATTACTAGGAAAAAAAGTAGAATGCCTGTACTACTAATGCACAATGGAGATAACATGTATAAGCTTCGCTTTTTTCCCCCCTGACTGTATGTACCGCTTCACAATGCTTGAAAATGGAAAGAAAAAAATATCAGGAGCTGCAGGCATAGATTTAAGAGCACAGTTTGGAAGAAAGAAAGGATATTTGATCAAAATAGCAATCTCTGAAGGTAAAGCCAAACAAAAGCAATGGAATGAAAGCTGGCAAAACCAACAGAACTGAGGCAAATAAAGAGTTGGCAGAGATTAACTCGACTGATGGTTCATGCTGATGGCATGCAGTGTTCAGTCTAGTTTTCAATGATTTCACAGGTGCTGTCTTTGCTTCCTGCAAGAGCCCAAGATCCCCGTCCCTGCTTGTCACAGGCCAGTTTACTCCAAAGAGCTATTAACTCCGCACATCTGCAGAGGGGAAGCTGCATGCAATTCATGCAGGCCGTGGGAATACTTTTCTCAGCAGAGCACACTGAGCTCTCATGTATGAACAGTAGAGTTTGTCTTGATTTGGCCTCTACTTTCAAAGCATTTCAATGGCCTGCTTTGCCATAATCCCCATAAAATAATACGGGCCAAGGCAGAGCAATTAATTTTAATTGGTAACTCAGCCTGTTGACTTCAAAGGAAATTTAAACATTTAATTCAAATTTGAAAAATACAAGTAAAGATATCACTGCTTCTTAAACAAAGGCAGTGCAAAGAACTACGTAGAAATACTCCTGTTGGGTGACCTCTGAAAAGTCATGTGTGCCTTAGTTTCTCTGATCAGTAATGAGGAAATAACGCTACCAAATCCCTTACCAGCACTGGAATATTTGCAAATAAAGGTTTATCGGTGTAAAATATATCAAACTGTTTTCATATAACATTTTTTTAATTCACAATGTCAGACAGCGGAGTAGTGTTCAGCATTGTGATGAGGGACTAGTTTTAAGCATCTCAGATATCATCCTTTGCAACTTGGCACACAAACATAGGATTTTAGCTTCTTCCAGAACCCTCTTCTAAATCAGATTATGGTTTATTCCCAGCAGGCATAAAGTAGTAAATGCCATTGCATTTCTGTTCTTTCCCAAGCAGAATGCATTTATTTGATAACAGGAATCTGTGCAAAAGGGGGACAGCTCTAAGCAGAGAAAACCTCATTGCTTTTGGAAATGTTAGTATTGAGGTCTTTTTGTGAAGAAACTCCTCCAGCTTTTGTTAGTCACAGTCAGGGAATAGTTTAGATTTGCTTGTACCAAAGTACTTATCTAGTTACATTTGCTGCATATTAAGGATTTTCTAGGCACTAACTAGAGCAATGTTCCAATCTTTTCCCGGTTGTCATTTCCCAGATATTTATGCTGTGCTTGCAGAGCAACGTGGCATTTTTGTGTCCAGTCTTGGCTCTGTGGAAGAACAGAATCAGGTGATAAAATGTTTAGAGTAACTGTTTTAATGCTTTTCAATATCAGCTGTGTAACAGACATTCATACTGCTTCCCACCCTGCACCTCTCTCCCTAATACAGAGATCTGGAGAAAGACATCTATTAAAAACAAACAAAAATATCCCTAAAACTGAAACAAAAAGCCCCTAAGAGAACCCCACCACGCTGCTTGAATTTCCCCTTTCTTAATATCATGACCTGATTCCTAGAAACAAACTTCCTTTGCAGAATAGTACATAGCATGCATGTTAATTAATCGCATACATGGATTTTAAAAGCAGAAATCTTAGACTTTAAATTCTGCACAGTGCCAAGTCCTTTGGCCTGGTCTGGCAATAAATACTCACACACATGCTTCACTGTTTCATTTCAAAGCCTGAACACAGCCTGAACAGGCTACACAGAGGTGACCAAGGGAAAATCAAGCAGAAATTCAGAGGGAAAGTGGTAGGTCTATGGTCATAAGATAGGTCTGTGGCAGCAATAAAATTAGAAGCCAAAACACCTGTGTTCAAATCACTGATCACCAGTCCTATGTGCCACCTTCGTTATTTATCTTTTTCTTGGCTGCTAGAATCTGGTCTCAAGATGAAGACGTGCAGGATGATAATTTTTGAGCATTTGGTTACAATCTGAAGTGAGGAAATGTTGCTCCCCCAGGGCCTGACTGACAAAAAACACACAACCTTGAAACATAATGATCAGTTTAGGAACACCAGCGAATAAAATCATACCAAATAAGGCATTGTCATACCTTATTTGACATAATTAGGGATTTTTCCCCATGTAAACTTAATGGTAAATTTAATTGCAAAAGATCTATGACTATGAAAAAGAAATGCTAGGTTGTTTCTTTTATATGAAAGAGCATTAGCTTTCCATGCAAACAGTTATTGGCTATTCACAACCTCTCCTTTTGCCTTTGTTTCCACACCTGTGAATTGGTGATTTTTCATACTTCCTTTTGTTCAAGTACAGAGTCTACGTAACAGTAAATTGTTTTGCTATGTTAATAGTCTGTCTGGTCTATTTGATATTATTTGAGTTTTAAAGTGCTTTACGTTATGGCTTACTTAGCATTAAGAAACAATCCTAAAATAAAGCTTAGAGTTGTGAAATGTAGAGGTGCTAAAATCAAGCTCTGTTGTTTTAGGTTGTCCCCATACTTATTAATTTCTACAGAGCTAAGTGTACTTTTTTTCTCCATATTTATTCCTGACATTAGGAGTTCCCTTGAGTAACATCTAATAAATGTGTGTGAAACTAAACCTGGTGACAAAAGAATATATTCGTATGGTTAAGGATTTTTCATTTGAGCAATGGTTTTCAGTACCATGGTTCTAAACGTGGGACCCTGGGGTTTGGCCCAGGTTTTCTCACACTTTCAGTGAATTTGGTTGGAAAACACTGTAAGTGAACTGATATTCCATGTGATACAGATTTCTGGTATTGCTGTGGGTGGGCAGACAGATACCATTCCTGAAGGAATCATTATGCCAAACAACCCATAAAATTTGTCCGTGAGAAAATTTGTAGGTAAACATATGTTTAAGGGTCACATTAAGTTAAAACTTAACATTTTTATAATTGCTTTGCACTGCTACTCTACAATTAGTCCCTCAAGAAGAGAATTGTGTAGAGAAGAAACTGGTGTAATGCCAAACAAAAAATATTGATGATTATTTTGAAAATAAGCCAACATATTACCAGTTCCTGATACACCCGCTCTTTCTTCTCCCCCTTACTAAAACCAAGCATATGCAATGTGAGAGTGTGCAAAGTAAAAGAAAAATATTATCATGTATCCCTGACTGCTTAGTTTTTCTGTCAACATCAACTGTGAAGCTTAGATGATATCGTGAGGGGCCTGGAGCACCTTAAAAGAAGGATACAGAAGAAAATGCGCAGGCAGATCATTGCTGGATCTGACATGACCTGGAGTGAGGAGCAGCATGTAATTGCACTGCCCTGAAAAGAGAAATTACCTCTGTTGGACATTTCCTTCTCTGCAGCTGCTCAGCTGAGTTTTGCCAGCAGGCAGGGATGGGAAGGGTGAGGGCTAAAGCTCCCTTCCTTGTCTCCTCCATCAACTTCGCTGCCCTGTCAGGGGAAGCCGTGTTACCCATCGAGGGGGAGAAATCTCTGTCATTCACAATGCAGAGGGCTCATGCTTCACCTAGTGCCTGCTATTTAAGTCCGAGAAAATGACTTCACTAGCTATTATTACATGAGTGTTTTGGTTAAATAAAGACGCTTGTATTGCCATGGTTTTCTACTGCTCTGGATCTTTCAGGTCATAGGATTGAAACTCAAAGTCCATTCTTACCCATGGGTTTTCATGCTTTAAACTTCAGCCCCTAGAAAGAGGTGAGTAAATGAGAGTCATAGTTTTTATTCTAAATAAAACTTCTTGTTTCCTACTTGCCAGATTATGTAGAAAAGCAAGAACACACAACAAAACTGCACCTTTCAGTTGAAACTTTAATTTTTAGTTTTAGAAACTCACTAAATTTTCCTAGAAATCAAGGAAAACACAAAGAATTCAAGTCACACTTCAAAACCATACTTGTTTCTAGATGTCTCAGGAAATAGCCAGCCTCATACTTAATATTTGAACATTTGGTGGGTTGTAATGGAGGAGGCATACTACTATTTCCGATTACCCCAGGCCACTTTGCATCGGAAAGATTTCAGGTCAGAAGACAGATAAGGTGTTTACTAGCTTGAGACAAATTAATTTTTTTTAGATGAAGATGCAAAATAATGAAATGTTGAATGAAACATCAGTAAACTCACAGGAACGCTCATCCGGAATTTATGGACATTAACCAATCACAGCTTACCATTATCTGTTTGGACCACACTAGGCAGTGCTGAAAGTCTTCAAATTTCCATGTAGCTCCTGGCATTCACATGAAGATTGTCACACGCTCACAACAGGTCTTTATCAAAGTTGAAAAGTTTGCTTTTCTCTCCAGGAGTGTGATTATAAACAGCTGCCAGGGAGGAGAGGCTCAGCTATCATGCCACTTGGAGTTTTTCTGTGTTCAAATAATGAGTTACAAGCCCATCAGTGGAGGCTGCTGAGCTCCCCCTGAGCTGGGAACTGAAGGGGAATCTCGTCTATGTGTCATCTGCAATCCTGAATTGAATCCATTTGTACCTGAGTTTGGGCCTGACCTCAGAGCACCAGAAAACCTTCTGGCCCCAGAGCGTAAGGCAAATGGCTTCAATAAACTCATTGTCACTCATAAACATCATCCTTCTCCTCCAAACCCACAACTCGCCCAATGGTTTTTACTCAGATCACAAACATACAAATTGTTCAGCAGCAGTCAATTTAATACCATGGTAACCTGCTGCTTTTAATTATCCTTCTCTGTGCTGTAACAGCTGGGAAACACAGAGTGACAAGCCAAATGTAATTTAAATACTGTGGCGTGCTCCAGATGTGGTAGTGCTTTGCCAGGTGTTTATTTTAAATGTATAACTTGACATTTTACCCCATTAACTCATCTTTTGTTCAAGAAAAACTCACTGAATATGTAGGTTTCCCGCTGCAAATGTTTTAATGTAGTCACAATTGTGACTATGTTTTTTTCAGTTTTGGTAATGGGGGACAGCTTTTTTACTTCCATTCAAGAGCTAAATATTAATTATGGACATTATTGCTACTATTTTGAACCAAGGCCACACCACACATAACCTGATCCAAAAGAAACTGACGTCCAGGGAAGATTTTATGGTGGTGTGGATGCCTGTGGGGTGCAGATCTGGCCTTAAGCAAGCTACACATCACATTATACCTATGTAGCACACTTGCACACACTTTCCCCACAATTCATCGATGTTAACAATGTTGGGCTTTGCATTTTTGTCTTTTTTTAAATAACTGTTCCACAGCTACTAAGAAAAATTCCACAGTTTTTGTTGGGTTTTTTTCGGTTTCAAGACCGTCTTTCTAAAGGCAGTAAAAGTTGTCAGGTTTGCTATGTTATAATGTGCTTTCTCACACCTGTGCTTCGAACTCCTAAAGCGTGTTAAGATCCTGTGGTCCAGTATTTTAAAAAAACATCAAAACCCCAACATCTGTCCTTTAAAATGTTACGTAAAAAAAGGAAATATGTTGGCTTAGTTCTCAGAACAGTAAAGAATAAAGGGAAATAATTCTGTTGCATTATGTTGATCTTTGCCTTTCTTGCATGAAATAATAGTCTGTTCATGGTATTGGCAGAAATTGGCCATCTCATGAACACATAGTTAAAATGGGGACAGTAGATCATTCATAGAAATTATTAATAGGGCCAAAGAGCCTATGCAAAAATTACTAGCAAGGTGAGTTCCAAGATGGCTAAAAGACCCTCTATTGCAGTACATACATCTATAAAACAAAGTGGTGGCTGTCTTATTTTTTAAAACATTTTGCATGCAAGTGTAAAATTTTTTTTCCTTATGCTGTTTAATCTCCTAAAGAAATGAAATGCTGACCTTGAGGGTATTCTGAATATCAAAGAGCTGCTGCAGTCATTAATGGGTTCCTGACAGTAATGGAAGGAAATCACAATAGGGCCTAGGATGTCTGTAGCTATGTTTTCTATAGAGCAGGATGGATCCTGAACACTTCTCATAAGGCAGTTCCTGTGAAGCCAGCTATTCCCAAAAAAAAGGTACTCCGTGTCCTAGAACATGTGACTTGGGCCCAGAGCTCATTATTCGAATCAAATAGGAGCAAAGCGCTAAATCCTCCTTTTGGAGTTGAGCTTGAGGTGGTCTTCACTTTCCTGACTTTGCTTTTGGTCTTCCAGATGGAATGCATAAGAATTTAGATGTTTTTCTTTCAGGCCTGTAAAACATAATTGTTGGGACTTCAGTTTGTGAAGTTTTTTTCCTGACTCATCACAGCAGCCCTGCACACACAGAGCTGAGAAATGCGCACATTTGGCTCCATAATATGGCTGAGAGAATGACCCAGAAGAACCTGTGCTCACAGCTGTCACTGGAGAGCAAATAGGAGGAGGAGTTTGGCAGAAATTGAGATCAAACAAGGTCCAAGATAAGCAAGCTCTGTGGTATTACCCAAGAATCACAAGGCTTCTTAGCATTACACTCAAGAAGTAATGTCCAAAAGGGCAAAGCACATCCTTTTCGCCATTATTCCATGGAGTAAATGACCACTCTGGATTCTGGGAATGGCAAACAAACTACAAAGTTGCTGAAGTTTTTCATCTTGTGGCAGAAGCAGATTTTGCATAATGTATTTCCTGATAAATGGTCTGCACTTCTAAAATGTCTTCAATACAAAAGTCATTCCCACTTGTCAGTGAACCTACTTCCCCTCAAAATTTGCTTTCACAATATTTGTTCCCATTTTGCCTGATAAAAAGTTTGTCCTCATTTTTCTTAAAGAGGGTATATTTAGACTAAATCTAAGGAAAAATTTTTTTTACAGTAAGGTTGGTGAAACACTGACACAGGGCACCCAGAGAGGTGGTAGATGCCCCATCCCTGCAAACATCCAAGGTCAGGTTGGACAGGGCTCTAAGCAACCTGATGTAGTTGAAGATGTTCCTGCTCATTGCAGGGGAGTTGGACTAGATGGCCTTTAAACATCCCTTCCAACACAAACTGATTCTATGATGTTTCCATTACTTTGTTATTTTAAGCTGGAGATCTATGTTTTGGCAACGTAACTCTTAAGTTTTAAAATCAGAGGTATCATATACTCCTGTTTCCTGCACAGATCAAAGACAGGTAATTTAGTTTCTTAGGTGGTGTGATAATCATCGAGCAGTTCCCACTGGTTTTCATACTGACAGTAAGAAATGATGAGTTTTTTTGAAATAAAACATGCTTTGGACCTTCAGTCTAACATAATGCTTTAAAACCTGAAGTTAATTCTAGAAAAAGGAGTAATATGATTGCCTTCAACACCTTCCAGATAATTCATATCATTTTAAAATACATTTATTCTGAAAGTAAAAATGAAAAAGAGCAAAACAGAAGCCTCTTCATTTATCTGTCAGCACTCCATGAAAGAGAAAATGTGGTACCCACTGCTCTACATGCAGATACCACAACAAAACTTTATATATTAAATTTCTGATTTAAAAAGAATAGAATTTGCATGAGCTGTGCTCAAGGTGCAAATGGTCTAATCATCTATGCTTTGTGTATTTTAAATTGGGAGATTTAATTCATGACATTCTTCACACACTTCTGTGATGTTTCTGTGATTGACACAAGAGAAAAAAGGTTTATTTTCTGAATGGTCATACTATTAGGGCAATTCTGGCACATGAGGGAATTAATTATGCCCTCTGAGGAATGGGTGCTATTTATTTACCTGAATTATCTAAAGGTCTTTCACTACTGCTCATACTTGTACAAGTGAAGTGATTTTAGCCATGCTTGCGCATGCGCAGTAGAGCGCAATGGTACAGATAATTTGTAAGGGCTTATTAGTTGGGGTTAAGCCAGCAATATCGCTTCTTGACCTGAACTGGATCCTATGCAACCCACACAGATACTTCTGTGCTGTAGTCTCCAGGACTGTTTGTTCCAGGGTGACTATGGGCAAAGCTAACCAGGGTATCTCTAAGCACATTTGTGTCAGGTCAATTAGCAATAAAACCGAGCTCTATGCACTTTATAGGAGTTACTTGTGAAAGACACTGCTGAAGAGGCTTGCTGGCCCTTTTCTATCATGTACTTAACCTTGAACTTTCCTTTCACAGGCCTGGAGAGTCAAGTGTGTGGTTAAATATTTGAAGGGATGGCTGATTCAGCATCATCCCAACTGATCACATTCTCTCATGGGTTACTGCTACAACTCAAAAAATGAACAGAACAGAACTGAATAGAATAGACCAGACCACAGTATTTCAGTTGGAAGGGATGTACAACTATCATCTAGTCCAACTGCCCGACCAATTCATGGCTGACCAAACTTAAAACACAATATTAAGGGCATTGTCCAAATGCCCCTTCTGAAGGCACTGACAGGCTTGGGGGATCGACCATCTCTCTGGGTAGCCTGTTGCCGTGTTTGACCACCCTCTCGGTAAAGAAATGCTTCCTAATGTCCAGCCTAAACCTCCCCTGATGCAGCTTTGACCAATTGCCACGTGTCTTGGCACTGGATCCCAGAGAGAAGAGATCAGCACCTCCGTCTCCACTTGCCCTCTTCAGGAAGCTGTAGAGAGCAATGAGGTCACCCCTCAGGCTGCTTTTCTCCAAACTAGACAAACGCAAAGTCCTTAGCTGCTCCTCACGGGACATTGCTTCCAGCCCTTAAATGGCTAGCACTTCAATTAC
Organism: Phaethon lepturus; assembly: GCF_000687285.1. NCBI lineage: Eukaryota > Metazoa > Chordata > Aves > Phaethontiformes > Phaethontidae > Phaethon > Phaethon lepturus. Next base: position 130,895 of record NW_010549548.1, on the reverse strand, counting down.
AGAACATCAAGTTGGATCTAGTTACAAAAAAAAAAAAAATTCCAGACACCGTAATAAACTACGGCCTAGAAGACATACTAAGACTAGGAAAACAATGAGGTAATGGAAATTACACCTGGATCATAGCAATGTTCTAACTAAACTTCTGACTTCAAGGAAGGTTTAATTATTTTAGGTTTTAAATTATTGCATGAAAAAGCACTGAATCATTATATTTCCTTGATACTTTTTATATATTGTTTACTTGCAATCTTATCACAGGAGAGAATAATGGACATGTACCTCAAAAACTTTGTTTCTAGAGCAACATGGAAATTGTCACACACACTGAAAATAACAAGGAAAATCAAGGATTTGCAGCAGATGGCTAGTTTTATCTCCATAGGCATTTAATAACTGCATTCATCTGGACAAACAGCTGGCATAACTGACTAAAGCCAAAGCCACTAAAGACCATCAGCATTGGAGTATGCATACACTGTAGATTCCCTACCTTGCAGGCTCGAGCTGCCCACATTCCTGTTTTAGTCTATTTGTGAAAACAATAGCCATGCTAAGCAATAATGTGTGAGTTCATATATATTCACTCTCATACTGGCAGACAGTATGTGGTTGCATGACTTCCAGGAGTGCACCTCAGCACTGCCGTTACTTGTACATCTTTGTCAGGGCTTCCTGAAGAAGTTGTGGGAGGATTTAGTCCTTCCAAAATATTCACAGATACAGTGCAAAGGCATTTGTGGAAAAGCACCACTAAAACGATCACTTAAGTCATGACCAAAGCGATCATGTTAGCAGCTTGTAAATAAAGGTCAGCAAAGTTTTGATGCGTGACCACTCTCATGCCAGGGTTTTTGTGTATGGCTGAGAGATAACACTGGTTAACTGCAGCTATAAAAAGTCCTGTGGACAAAAAAGTTGTACATCGGGCCCATTAGGCATCCTCTGCTGTAGAGGTGGTCCCTAGAGAGTGTGCATGAGCACTCTGATGCAAGGAAAGTAAGCTCTTCCACTCACCATTTTACAGAATTTTTCGAGTCCAAAAGCTTGTTAATTTAGCATTACAATCCCAGCTGACCAAAAAGTCCAGAGTCATGTTCCAGAATAGCTGAAGAATACTTTTAAAAGGGACAATGCCTTGATATTGCAATTTTTTTGTTTCAAATTCCTTCTTCAGACATGAGAGCTAGAAACATTTCTGAAAAATAATGGATGCAGAAGTTTCTGTTTTGTCTGCAGACTCCAGTAGGTGAAGCTCTCTTGTTGGACATGCAAAGACTCAGCCTGAAATCCTAACCCGACAATACTAATTCAAACTAGCCAAGTAAATAGACAGATATTTAAGAAAATGGACTTAAGAATTATGTCATTATTCTTCTATTTTGCATAGAGACAACTTCTGAGTATGTGCAGTTGCCCCACCTGGAAAACACATTGACATAAGATTGCACTTTTCCAGAGTAAGGGCAGTAATGCCCTGCCAGCTAAGTGAGGGTTAATACTGCACTTTGTTGTATTAAAAGAAAAATAAATAATTGGGTGTGCAGAAAAAGTAATCTTGTAGAAGAGAAAATGTCTAAGAAGATTACATTTAAGACACACCTTAATTTAAAATTTTGTAAAAATTTGAACTGAATTCCAGTAACATTTCACAAATGGAGAGAACAGTACGTGGCATGTTGTCCAGCTGTTCTCATTTATTGCATCTTGGTCCTTATTACTTTTTTTGTGAGCAAACATAAAATATTCAAATCTAGCGGCTGTCAATACTATTGCCTGCACTTCTGCAGCCAAAGGCCATCTTTCTTCCTGTTCAAAACCTTACTCAAAGAGAGGAATTACGCAAACACAGAGTAATAAAAAAGTCTAATTATATTGGTTTTTTCAGGTAGGGCTTCCCCAGTCTTCAGTCAGTGAATTGTTTTACAAGCTCTCTGTTTGTCATTTTAATGCCAGTAGAGTCACAAGTCCTTTCTTACAGTATTGTTGAGTACAGTTTACTGAGGAGTTTATGTACTTTAAATGATTTATTAGCAGTTTTAGGAATGAAGTGGAAAACTACAAACAGTATCCTGTAATAACTATGACTTAATACTAAATGACAATATATGAAGATTTCTGCAAGTTTTACATGGTTCTCCCTTGCAGTAGACCTTGTTCCATTCCCATAGCTTCTCTCAGGGGTCTTTACAAGCCAGCAGGTGCTTCAGGGGATGCATCTACCGAAGCCAAGCCCAGCTTTGTGTGGATGATTATTCGGAAAGAGATCCTGCTAAGGACACTCACAGGTGTACTCGCTAAAACAAGATACAATTTAGCCCAGCTGACTTTCACTCTTAGTGAAACTTCTACTGAAATCAACAGTAGAAGTTTCAACCACAGTTTGTCCCCGGTATTCCGAGCAGAATACTGCTATGTATTTCCCTGAGCCAGAAGGTGACCATCAGAACAAGCATGACTCTGAGGAAGGACAGTGAAAGAAAGGAGGTTTGCCAGAAGTGGTATTTTGTTTGCTACTCTCTTACAAAAAGACAGCACTCGCAGACTAAAAAGTGTCTTTTAATGGTGGCTGGTATTTGGTGTTTCTGCCCGCTAACAGAATTAAAATGGCCAACCCCCAGATTTGTTAGTCAGAGAGGAACATACACAAGGTGCTGATCTTAATGCCTCCACTATCAGAGGCACTGTGGTCATTTCCAAAGGAGGCCACTTCCCAAGACATGAGCAGCTGTTTCTTATCGCACTGTCCTGCCAACCACGCCAGAGTTTTTCACATCAGATTCTGCAGTGGGCTCTGCTCCCATTTGGGTCTCAGAGCTGCCTGGTCAGACTTTCAACAGAGCTTAGACGCAAAGCTGTATTAGAAATCTGGCCAAAAATGTGTTACAAAGCTAGGGGTGGAACACAGGGCAAAAAAGAAAAGAGAAACCAGTGCCCCTTTCTAGAAGCTTAAGTCACACCTGAGCTTGCTCAAGAACCACGTGGGCACAGAGAGCTGTAAGGTTTGCCCACAGGGATTACTTTAAACAGTAATCAAAAGTAACAAATGCATATGTGGAACTAATGCAGTCATCTATTTCAGATTTTGACCAAGCCACTGTCACAGAAAAACATTAATATTAGCTGGAGAACAGGACACCAAGGAAATCTTGGCAAGGAAGACACAGAAAGAATTTCTGTTTAATTTCAGATTAGTAAATACATTTCAGCTTGGATTTTCTCTTTGTTTCATCAAAAATTGAATCAACTTGGATTCATCTGACTATCCCAGGAGTGTTTGTGCTTAGATTTACGATGTAGTATGCAGAAAGACTGTAGATGTGATCAAAGGAAGAGAAATAAATCTACAAGCTCTGCTGAACAGAATTTTTCCTTTTAGCTCTAGCATGAAATTAACATAGAAATGACTGAAATCCATGCAATGAATGTTTGTTTGGACATGCAAATTAGTACAGGAGAGTATAATCCGTCACTAGAGATTTGTTTTAAAGAACTTCGGAGATTTAGTTTCTATGTTATGTAGTAAATATTTATCCACTATTCTGCTAAGTTACAAAAGAAAAAAAAACAAAACCTTTTTATTGCAGTAACCATAGTGATCTACAGAATAATGATACAACAAGGGACGTAGAAAACATATATTCTTTGAACAGCTTCCATGTATCTTCCAGATTCTATTACCATATTAAACTATCAAATGTTTAAGTGGCCAGCAGAGGGAAGGAAAAAAACCCAAAAAGCTGTTCCTTTTTCAGGCTATAGTCCACACTAGGTCACCTTACCTGATAGGCTCTTCTTGAGGAAATCTCCAACTGTCAGAATAATCTGCAACCAGAATGGTCTTTCCCATAGTGTATGTTTTCCTTTCCTTTTTAACATTCAGGAATTCAGTAATAATGGCAATAACGGAGCAAACATCTTTCCTTTCCATATTCTTATGTGACAAGGTGGTGCTATCATTACCATTTGACAGGAAAACAGAAACCCCAGAGGTAATTTTGACATATTAGTGCAGAACATATTTCTCTATCTAGTGTCTTACCTTCCAAGACAAAGCCCAGGATCCCTCTGCAGTGTGGGTACTTAGAATATGATCACCTGCATGAGAAATTTCTTAAGGTGGCTGAGAAGCAACAGTGAAAACAGGAATGTTTTCTGAATGTTTATCAGCCACAACCCTGTTACTCCAGATTTACAGAGGAAGCTCTTCCCTTCTGTGGAGAATCTAAAGATTTTTTAGAGGTAAATACATAATTTTTCCGTTCAGGCCAAGAGCTCAGTCTCATTTTTCTTCTCTCTCTTTTTTTTTTTTTTAAATATTGTGACATGTTAGTGACTTTTAACTATGGTAAGAAAGACTGAGGTTCAACAGCATCCTATTCCTGGTGGTACTGGGTCCCAATGCTTTCACCTCCCAGTTGACTGGCCAACCACCATCACCGCAGTCATGAGATACTCTAGTCCCCCACTTTCCATGTCTACCCTCATTGCAATAAATGCTGAAAAACACAAGCCATGAGATAAAAAAGAGATGGGAAACGTGATTTCCAGATGAACACTCTGTCTTTAATCATCAATATAGACTGATGTACAGAGACAATCCATATGTCTAACCCGTACATGAACCAGTGAGGTTCTGGATGAAAAAGGCCATCTTCCTCTGCTCCGGACAATGCCTTGAGCAGAGGCTGTTTGGGTAGGAATGTGCTGAACACACTCATTGGTCCAGCTTTACAGGTTAAAGGGAAAGGGAAATCCTTAACTCAGTGTTTTCAAGTCTGAGGGAGTCCTGGGCACACCAGGCAGACCTTTAGGAGCCAGAAGAACATTTGTGGATGTTAATCAACTACAGGATGAGACCGCAGCTGAACAAGGGCCTTAAGAAATGCAGATTTGGATTTGTGGCACTAAATGGGTCAGTTGTAAACCTGAAACATTGATGTTCACCATGAGCACCTAGTCCAGAAAAAGCAAAGTCTTGTTAACACAGACTTGTGTGGATAGACCCAAGACCTCTGAGCCATATTGGACAGATGCCATATTGCTGTGTTGGTGTGACTTTACTTTCAAGATAATAAACCCAGCCTTTTAAGTACAAGGCTTCTTAAGTCAAGCACAGCACACTGTTAGCACAGCTCTCTAACTTCCAAGTAACATCCAACCTCCCCCAAGCAAAAACTGAGTTAGCTTGGATCTTGTTCACTTGTTCACCTCCATGGACACATATCTGAATGTCTTCCCGGAAACCACACAGCAATTGTTTCCAGAGCAGGGATTTATTCTCATTCTTCAGACTAAGAAAGAGTTCTGCATAAGGAGAAATGGAAGGGATTGTTAAACACAACTTCTAAGTATTAACCCAATACCTAATCACACAACAACTCTTTTCCACTTTATTTTGTAAGTTATGTTTCCCTAATCTACATAAGTTACAGGGGGCAGAGGAAAATACAGTTTCTGCAAATTTCAGTTTAAGCCTTATTTCTTTTTCAAAAAGATAATCAGGCACTTAGAAGCCAACAAAAACACACTTTATATTAAAATGATATTATGTTGAAATGATCTTGGTACTCCAGCCAACTCTTCAGCAAGATTCTCTGATACACGCTTAAGATCAGACAAGGGCAGGCAGTGTCAGGTGAGAACAATATTCAGCCACATCAAAAAGCTCCAGTCACAGTGAATTTTGTTCACAAAGCTAATTGCACTAGTTTGTATCTTGTACCTCAGAAATCTTACTACCATGCCTGTTTGCTCTGTCTTTAACAATATTCAGGCCAAATAAGCTCATGTAGCACTTTTTCATCTGTATTATATTTCCAAGTACACATAATCTATTTGTATCATGCATTTCTCAGAGGTCAATGATTTATTAAGTATTTACCTCATGGCATTTTCCCAGTTTGACATCAGTACCCCATAGTAATGATGTGCAAACACACTTTTACAAGCCATTCACGGGATACCACCTATTATATCATGGAATGAATGAAACAAGTGATGACAATTAGTTAAGTAATGCAACTTATCTGCTGTAACTTGCACTTCAAGGAAAATCAGAGGTGGAAAAGGCCAGCAGTATTAGGTCATCTCACAGGACAAGAACATTCGTAATATACTAGTTGTGAAGTATTCCTACAGAGGAAGCACAAATTCATCTGAACAACATCTGATTGCATGGCAAACTTTGTTTGAAGTTGTTACAATTTTGCCTCACATTGAACCATCTCTTCACATGTGATGTAATAGTCTATTCTCAGGAATTAGACACATATTCTTTCCCTGAGGTTGGGAGATGAGTAACTTCCCATGAATCAAGCTGATGAGAACATTCCCCTGAGGGAAAACATTGTCCATGTACTGCAGGTTTGTAAAAAAACCCAACAGGTTACATTTACCCATTGCAATTCAACAGACAGTGTTCTTTCTTCCAAGTTGATAGTGGTCCAAAATGGAAAAATGGACAGGGAAATGCACTGGATTTAATCGTAAGCTCACGAACAGTTCTTATCACTGAGGACGTAGTTGTCAGTGGTTGAAAAAGTCTCAAAGCAGAGAGACATTGGGCAGGGACTTTTTATGAAGTCTGGAGGGCAGTACACCTTTCTATAACATTCACCCCCAGGGATCGTTCCTAAAACTGAAAAACATGACCTTTTGCATTGTTATCTGTTACCACCAAAAACGTATACCTTGTCTCAAAGGAAGAGGGATGATTCAGTCCCTTGGCTTGCAAGTTTAGCTTGCAAGTCCAGCCTCTAGTGCTTTGATGACAGCTCCACATCATGGTGCTTATATGCTGGCATACTTCAGTGACAAATGCCACACAGATTCCTATGCATAAAAAATATAGTAAATTTTGATAAATTAGATCATCATCTCTTCACTTGATGTTTTTAATTCCATTTGAAGAAAACAACTTTTTCAGTGAAATGTCAGTTTTTCTGAGCAACAGTACTGTCATATTATAGACCAAAATATATTAGCTAAAGTTACGTATGCTAGTTAAAATTGATTGCAGTCCTGTCTGTCTTGCCTGTTTGATAAATACACACTGATGTTCAAAGCTTGCAATATAAAAGCTTAGTACTGAATGTTACTTGAATGTACTTTTGTGTGTATGCCTAAGTAGACACAGAGGACAAATCTATGTGTGTATATCTATACAGGGTATGGCTCCCTCCCCTTAATGTTGATTTTTCCATTACTGATTTCCTAACAGGAAAAACATGAAAATGTCAAATTCAAGCTTGTAATCAATACGTACTCCAAAATATGAATGTATGTTCTGCTGCAGTTACTGTTAAAAAGTTATCAGTAGCTCTAGGAGGAAAGGAAAAAAAATAAAAATTCTTCTTTCAAACAGACACTGAAAATCACAGGTTCGGGGTAAAAATTAAAAATTAAACCTATATGTTTTCAATGTTCAAAAGATCAAATGCAGCTGATAGAAGCTGTACGTGTATACTAGCCATAATTAACACAGAAGTGCTAGCAGGCCCTCATTAAATTGTATTAAAAATACCGAGCTGTTGTGTTTATGGAGGTTTCTTTTTTTCCAATATTTTTACTCTTCTTCAGTCTGACTAAACTAATGTCCTGGACCTGACTGCCAGTGCCACCTCCCCGTGCATTACGTACGCTTATAAGAAGGATGAGAAACGCTAGTTTGTAGGAAAGGCAGCTGCGTACGCAGGGCTGCCCTGCAGGCGCCTGACCTCGCGAGACACGACGGCCGCGGTGACTCAGACGCTCTGCCCAAGTGGGGAAGAGAGCGGGAACCTGGAGGTGCCCGTGTTCCCACACGAGCATCTTGTAGCCAAACCCATCTGTGGGTCTGCTCCGAGCCACCAGCTCCGGAGGGTTAAGGCCAGTCATAAACGTACTCTCCTTACTCCCAGATTTCACATGACTTGCTCCAGCCAAAAGCGTGCTGTTCACCTGCTGGCATAATAAATTAACTTAACGTGATTAAGTTAACTTAACTTGGCTGGTTAACTCGGGAGCGGGGAATTTTCCAGCACAGACTCCCTCCCCTGGGTGGAGGGAGCCCCAGGCTGTGCGTGCTGTCGGTGGGCTTCCACCGGCGTGAAGGTCATGAGTGCTTGCGTGCCCACAGGGACGTGCGTGCCCTTCTCCGATCAGGCAGAAGAGAGGTCCCATGGCAATGGGGCACAAACACGGCTCCTCCAGGAGAACCTGGCCAGCAGCACTTTGGGTGGCTGTTTGCAGGTTGTGGCTGGCAGCTGCTGTGGTGCCTGACAGGCAAGTGAGAAAAGCCCTCCTGAGGGACACTGCCAGCAGCCGGCTGTTCCTCCCTGGCTTGCATGCAAGCTTTTTTCTTCCCACCCTCTGCCCTGAGCGAGAGGAAGGCTGAACAGGCGCAGGTGTGTACTTGGCTACGTGGCAGCAGCAGCCTACAGTGTCAGTTCCCAAATACACCTCCGACGGTGGTGTTTCTGTTGACTTAGACGAGGTTGCACTCCACTGTCATTTGAGCATGCACCCTCTGCCAGAAGGACAATAGCAGCACTGTTCTTCTACGGAGTGGAAATCTTTCTGCACAAATAAAAATAATGCTTTCATTATACCTCCTGCCAGTGCTTCTGAGAAGGCCATGACATCCTACTTTACTCAGAAACATCACATGGACGCCAGGTCTCTCAAAATTAGATTCTCCTGGAATGCTGCTGTTTACATGTATGTGTTGAAAACAGCTCCAGATAAAGAGACAACTTGCTTACAAACACTGGGTTTTGTTCTGTTCTGAGTTTTAAGGACAGATTTGATGCTGAAAACCATCCTGTCCTAGCCTGCAAACAAATTCCTTCCAGAGCGAACAAACAATATCGCTACAAATACTAAAAGCAAATTCTGTGATGGTGTCCACGGAGGTCTGTGTAACCCATTTGCCTTGTTTCAAAGTGACCCCTTTCAACAGCAACGAACAATCACAAATCTACCAAGATGCAGGTTATGTTCTCCCTCTGAAGAGCCTCTCACCACTTCTCTCTTCTTTTGTGCAGTTCTTCCTAATCTGGATGAACCTTTAATGTTTTGGGGAGAAAAAACCAGCAAAGTCTGGATGCGCCTCTGAATTTTTATGAATCCGCCTGGTAAGTTAATGGGAACAGCATTCTCCTTCTGATTGAATTAGAAATAACCATGGCAACAGGATGTCTCAAAATGTTTTTGTTTTTCTCAGTTAAGAAAGAAGCAAAACACTCCAAATCAATGCAGGTGATTTGCTTGACCTGAGACAAAATGATTAATTTTAGATTTGTTTTGTGAAAATTTTGATCCACTTACTCTTCTTTAAAATTTAGAAGATAAAACCAAAAAACTTTGTAGAAAAGTGTCTCAAAATGAATTGTATAGAATAAACTTTTTTAAACTGAGAAAAAATTGATCCAACCTTAAAAAAAATTTGGTCTTCTCAGAATTGCTCAGCCTGTATAGAAATAAAATTAAATAGCACATTTACCTCTAAATTCTTTGGATTACTTTGAAAAATGAGCTCAAGAGGCAATGAGAACTTTTTTCTGGCTATATTTTAGGGTCTAACCTGGAGCAAACTTTTGCTGAGATGGCTATGCTCTTGTCTCAACAATGCTCCATTTGAATGAACTTAGTCCAGGTTTATACCACTACACTTTGAAGCGAATAAAGCCTTAGAAATCAAAGTCTGTTGTGTGGATTTCTGTGACAATGGTTTACAGTTGCCAAAACCACAACCCTTTTTCTACAGTATAAATAAAAAATGGATGCTCAGGATTAAAATTAGGTGCCGTTCCCTCTCCCTTCTGTTTGTAAACAGCAGGCATTTAGAAACTAGGTATCAGGAAAAGAGATCATGTGTCATTACTGGGGGAAGAAGTACAAAACCTGGATTCACAGTATGACAACAAGCAGCCCTCTGAATCAACAGTGTCAAAAATCACTCAATTTCGCAAAGGAAAAAGACATTTGCCAGGAAGTCTTTCCAGAACATCAGCTTCTTCTGTGCAAACATGCACCTCAAATCCAAACGCACTCATGACGTTCTGACTAGTATCACCAGAAACACTGGTGAGGTGCTCTCCTACCGAGGTCAGAGGAGATTTTCAGTCGTCACGTCCACATTTCCACATACCAGCGAGGCCAGAAGACTGCTTCCTCAGCAGGTGATGACACTGGGATGACATTGATTTCCCTGCATGATTAATGCAGCAAACAGGTGCATGAATAACCGGGTGCCCAGCACACACGTCTAATCGGAGCGAGCGACAGGTTCACGTCATCAGCATTGGCTTGTCAAGGGAAATAAGGGCCTCTTAACAATAGGTTTGCTCATGACATCCAGTTGTAAAATCTGTGTGTAATTGTTCACGTTATGCAACGAGTTTCATCAGAGCAATGAAACCAACCAGTGCTATGTGTCAATTCACTTTTATCCTGATCATCAAAGGCAGAATGAGTTGTGTTTTTTTCCAACATAAGACAGACAGGAGAAGAGATTTACTGCTTATCGTATGCTGTGTGCCTTTGCATAAGCACTAACAAACAGGAAAATACAACTACCTTTTTTCTTTCTTTTTTTTTTTTTTTGGATGGATAGTTACACCACAAAGCACTACAGATTTGCGTTTTCCAGCAAGTAACGTTTTAAAACACGAACTTTACTGATTTTGTTGGAAACATAAGGGAAGACATAATAGGATTTTTAACGTGTTTTTCAAAATAAAACACGTCAATTAGCAGTGCCAAGAACATTTAAACTATCAGAAATGAAAAAAAAAAAAAAAAGATTGGTGTTTTCTGATGTTCTAAATCTTTGGAACTCCAGTCATATTCTTAAAGTCACCATGCCATCAAATTTCCTATACATTTAAAACTAAAAATGAAATTTGAGTCAAAGTTTTAAGATCATCACTCTGACTTACAAACAAGCTATTACCTGTTGACAGAACAGTTTGAACCTCTGCACTGCAGGATATTTAAGTAAGTGTGACCTCCCCTGGTCAATTCACTAGGACCTCAGTTTGCAAAAACATTCCTATTCAGGTAGCTTTAATGCCTCTTCCAGCACGTGCCTACTTATTTGGTCAAATTGCTGCTATTATCAGTAGATGTTTCCTAAATTTTGATGGAAACTGGAGCACCTCATAACATATTTTTCCAAACACACTGAACATAACTATGAAGGATTTTCCTGCACTGTGAATTTCCTGGCTTTTGTGGGGTTAATTTTTTTTAACTACTTTTCATCTGTTGGATTTTTTATCTTTACAATGTCGTTCATTGGTTTTTAAAAGGTAGTACTAAAACTCCAACAATTTTTAACAATAAGAAAAAGAAATAAAAAAAGGATTGCACTGGTTCCAGATGACCAGAAGGCAAAAAATGTTGGTGGTCCTTTTCCCTTCAGTCCTACAAGGAAACAAGAAGAGTTTTTATTTCTTTTTTAAATGCTTAGGAGGGGGTTTTCACCTATCAAATAATACATTCTCATTATACATTTGTTGTAAGGGAATGACGTTTCTATTAGCATTTGGGGGCCATTTAAAAATCTTTATCATTACATCAATGTATAAAATAACACATTTAAGAACTTTTAAATGTTTATATTGACCCAAATACTGCACCATAATACCCAAAAGAACACTTTTCATCATGCAAATTTGCATAATATGGGTTGTGTAGCATAACAGAAACAGATTTAACAGGAGACTTCCTCAGCATTAGACCTATTTCTGTTCAGGCTTAAATATTTCTGGGAAGGAAGGCAGGAAGGCAGGAAGGCAGGAAGGCAGGAAGGAAGGAAGGCAGGAAGGAAGGAAGGAAGGAAGGAAGGAAGGAAGGAAGGAAGGAAGGAAGGAAGGAAGGCAGGCATATGCCAGATGTCAATGTTTACTTGCAATATCAAGGAGTTTTGTGATGCTGCCCACTGGGAGCAAAGGATGACAAACGCAACTACCTGAAATTCTCCAGAGGCATAGCTATGTTCTTATATAAGGCATCTGTATAGGTGTGGGCTGGCATGAGTTTCCAAAAGAAGCTGTGAATCGACTCAGTGTCGAACACATCCTCCTCAGAGAAGATACAGCCCAGTTTATGTACTTCAGAATCACTTTCAGATTGCGGTGAATTTTTCCTCCTCCCCACAGAAGTCTAATTAACTTTTTTATAGAAATATGTGAATTCATGGTGAGGTTATCCTGTCATTCAAGTCAAAGTCTAACAGCTGAACTTCACTGTCCTGATTATTGAGGTATTTGGACTGATTTAGAATCCATCCTTGTAACATACATACTCTCACTCTTACATTGCAACTACTACTTTTAGCTTTCAGTCAGATTAATTTCTGGTTTGTGAATACATTTGTGGATGTGGATGTGTGCTGTGTACACATATATGCTTATAATTACTTTTTTAAACGCACTGGGAAGATGAGTGTGAAGATCACTTTGTTCCTGGGTACTGAGGTCAGGCTGTTCCAGAAACAAAACCTCCCGCTAGAAGGATTTGGGTTTTTTGGAAGCAGCAATGAAGCAACAGTTGCGTTCGAGCAGGCTGACTCACTGTCTGCAGTTTTGTTCGTGCTAACAGAATGTAAACTGCAATGAATTCAGAGGAGCGAGGGGGAAAGAGACAAGGGGCATGCTGGAAAGAGTTGAGTCGGTCAGATGCTCCAGCTGCTGTGGTTCGTCGTAAGCTGGTAACGGTTTACAAAAGACTTCAAGACATGGGGAAGTTATTTTATTCTTTGGTGAGAATGTAGTGCATCTCTTCCATTCTCTGTCTGCTGTCCATACAATAGGCTGGAGAGTTGATAATAAAATGAGTTGATGCCAAAAAGCCTGTGCTTCTCCAAAAATATTATATTTACTTAGGAATAAAGACTGCATTCTTGTAAAACATATAGACTTATTTATTAGTACTATTTCTGAAGATGCTAATCAAGGTCACAAGATTCAGTTAGGTCAGGCCACGTGCAAATACATCTGTAATGACACATATTTTCTTGAACCCCTTCCTCTGAAATTAGATGCAAACAACACTGAGGAGAGTATCAGAGAGAGAAAAAAATGAAATGACTGTCCCTGGGGCATGAAGTTGCCTCCCTTTCTTCCTAGTTCCATGTCTGTTAGGCAGCAGATAACAGGACTTTAACCCAGCAGTGATGTTAATGCATCTCTTGATACAGAGGCATTTCTCTGGATACTAAACATTCTCCAGAGCCAACAGCCCTTCCACCACCTGGAATAGCCATGTTACTTCTTTAAATTACATCTACAAAGTATTATCTTCACTGGATTCACATAAAGACGGTATCTGTTGTCTCTCCTATTGCCCTTCCAGGCCTGCTCCCACTAACCACCAGCATTTCCAAAACAATACCCTTGTAGCTGTATCTTGTAGCATAAAGAGACACCAGGAGAGACTATGCTGGTCCCAAGTGCCTCTGTGCACGCTCAGGCATGCACACAAGTCTGCTGAAAACAACGATTTACGGGTTACACTGAACCCTTGCATGTATTTTTCCTCTCTTAATCATGCCCATTTGTGGTTCACTAGCACACAGGGCTGAATGCTGAAGAAAAAAATCCTGTTGGTGTTACTTGTTTATCCTGTGGGCTCACCTACACATTTACAGCTAATTTCTTAAGATCTAGTGCTCACCATCCGAGCTAGGCTACAAATAATTTTCAATATCTGCTCAATGCTGAAAGTATGAAATAGATGTTTTTTATCTTAAACATGGGGCATTTTTTTCTGGTGCTACCTAGAACCTCTTCATACTTTCACAGAACAAGATTACACTCTGAATTCATATGCAAAATGCTGGTTTTGCTGTGGCAAACTTCCTTTTTTCATTTGCCAAGGGAAACACTGTATTAGGCCAAGTGACTCAACATTGTTTGGGAAAAGATGTAACTACTAAGGGCACTTGTTATGAAAGTTCATCTCATTAAAGGTGGTTAGGAAGCAAATCTCAGGATGAAAGGAGGATTTTGTGAACCTTTCTCTGAAAGCATATTAATCTCTAATAAAGATAAGGTATGGTACAGAACATGTCACTGGTTTGACCTGTGGTAACTCCTCTGAAATTATTCAAGGGATGAATTTGTCAACCTTGATCTGTAATCTTTTATTTATAGGCAGAGTTCAAATTGTTTTTATTATGCTCATCCTCACTTTCTCTACTCCAAAAGCCCATGGGACACAAAGTAAAAACAGTCAGCAAACTAGTGTGGTGTTAGTGGAACATGCCATGAGGAAATAGCATAGGGACTTTGCAGAAACAGTTGTGTTTGTAGGAAGGCTGATTGACCACCAAAAAATCCACCAAGAACCTGCTTTTTAGAGAAAGGTTGAATCAAGGTAGCGAGAGACATAGTCTTGCCCAGGAGCAGTATAGTAGAACAGTAGACATACATTTTTGCTACACATGCATATTTCCACAGCACTTCAGTATTCCTGTTTCTGACCAATATATATAGAATTGTCTGGTAAATCCCTGATCCCAGATGCAAGTATGAACTGTATTTGAACTGGACCTAAGAAAACATGTCAGCTCTGGACAACGAGTTACTGAAAATGAGTACTCACACATACCCATCTGAGGTGAGACTAGCAAAAAAAAAAAAAATTATCTATGGGGATCCTTAGGGGTCAGAATGAGGACGCTTCTGGCTACTCCGAGGTTTTCCACATCTATTGAATGTGCACAGAAGGATATGTCATCCCTCTTCCTACTGTGTGGGTGTGAGGTTAGTCTCCCAGTGCACTGTCTGTGCAAGAGAGCTTAGAGCGGTTTGTAGGGTATACGCTTTCCTCCTCTCACGGCATCTGTTTCACCTGTAGCTAAGATCTAACAGCTTCCAGGTTGAAGTGATTCCACCTTCTTTCCAAGTCATATCTCAAAACAAACTGTGTAGTATGCCAAGGCTTAATCCTTAGCAAGCCACTGACAGTACTGCTACAGAAAGAGGAAACGCCAATGGTGACAATTTCGAAGTCCAAACAGAAATGTGCCCCATAATAAAGGCAGAAATGGTCAACAATTTCTCTCCGCAATTGACCAGCTCATCTGGATTCTCCCTTTTTAGAGCATTCCATCCATGCACAGATGGGTAGGTGCCTCACTCCATGAACTCTCTCCTGCCCCTGTGCAAGACACAGAACCATCTGCATTGTTTGTTTCTCTTTACTTCCTATTTTCTCAGTGCTCCATATATTAATTTCTCCATATTTTTACCTTTGCCGGTGGCATAGTTCCAGGTATTGGTTTGAACTGCACCTCTTCATCTAGCCAAGACAGTTTTTCCCTGGGCATAAATTTGATGAGAAACTCATATAAGGCATTTACTTCTTTCTCCCATTAGTCCTTTAGCTGGCTCAGTCTGAGGTCACCAAGGAACAAGAACAAGACCATAATATTGTGGGTTTGTGTGTGATTTTTATCATAATTTGCAGACATAAGGCTTAAGATATCACTTTCAAGTTGTAAATTTGAGACACAGAACCTATTATGGACCCAGCTAGCACTGAAAAAGACGACACTTTGAGTTTTTACATATTAAGTAATCTTTCATATGTTCTTTCATTGTCCCTGCCCATGGGGAAAAAGGAGAGGGAAGCTGGGTTAATCCTCTGTATTGTACTAACAGGCATAGGAAAACACATCCTGCTCCAAGATATCTAAATAAAGTCCATTTATGTTCCTCTGACTTTTCAGCCAGATTATTCAAAGCTTGACACCTCTTTGGGGATAATGTTATCAAAATAGCTCATCCTTCTCTCAAATGGATAAAATTCCAGCTGTCTTGCTGCTGATCAGGGTTTTGCATGTATCTTTGCATGATTTATTTACTGCTGGGACCTGCCCTTTCTGGGTCACTTTCTCTTTACTTCATATTTTCATCTGTTTAGTAATACATCATATCTTATTGACACCTCCTACACCTTGGAATTAACATATTATCATGTCTTCTATCCCTAAAGATATTGGGACAGCTAATTTTGATCCAGAGCCTGTAGAGATTAATGCCTGCCTTTGAAGCTGCCTTGTTTTTTTGCTTCTTCTGCTGCCAAATTTTCTTCACTATGAATTTTTTCCAGCTTTGCCTTCTAAAAGAAGGCTTGACACTTCCTCACCCATGAATTAGCTTCCTTTATTATACCTTTACTTTTCTTCCAAAAACCTATGTAAACACATCCTCCACAGGTTATTTCACTGACATTAAACCAACCTTTGCAGAACATTGTATGTTTCCTCAATAGGTGGGTAATAAATTCTTTAACTAATTGAAGACTTTATTTTTTTTTTAGAAAAAACATTTGATCTGCTCTCTAAAAAGTTTGATCATGATGCTTCAGAACTGCAAAATAAAACCATGTGAATGTTGAAAAAAGTTGGATATTCTCCCGATCTTACATGCTGATTACATTATAACACCTAAAGCTCCAATTCTTTATTTCCCACCAGTGAATTGAGAAGTCTTCTGTTCTCATACTAGGGAAGGAAAAAAACTGTGGCATGAAATACGATAAGCATTAAAGCTTTATATGTAAAGACAGATTGAGGTTGCCAAATATGAAATTACACCAGATGGCCTCTATGAACACAACTGGCTTATTACAAAATCCAAAGTTCTTTCATTGTAATTTAAGAATTTATACTCAAGTCTAAAGTCCAGCAAATTTCCTGGTATACATGCAAACTTGCATGCAGAACCTGGCTATAGGTAATTCCCAGTGTTGCATACTTCTTAGGCATTTGTGCTTTTTTTCTGAGGTGGCTTGATAGAATATGTGCAGTGGCTTGAATTTTGGATGCTTGAATGAAACCTTTCAAGATTTTACTCTGCTTGTGATGTTTTTTAACACTGTATTTTTTTAGTATGTTTTGTGTACAAAACCTATTGCCTTTCCTGAGACTTAGGCTGATTGATAAGTAAAGTTTAGCTGTAAACAAATTCGGCCTTCACAGAAGAATTAAGATGAAGGTTTGGGTACAATATTTGACAGTGCAGGCTTCTCACAGTCTTACAAGGTGTTGCGAGGACCTACATCCCCAGTTTTAGTGCCTGCACAAGTCTGGCACCTTTGTAAGATCTCATCCATCTCCTAGTGGCATCTAAGCCAGAGGAGTGGTAGCCTGGCAAAAAGGCAAATATGAGATCTAAGCTAAGTGGTGCTTACTTCCATGTCTCAGTGAAAGTCTATTGACCAGAAAAGTAAAAATCTTTCATCCCATAGTACCTTTAAGAATGTTGTTGTTAATTTGTGGTTGATTTCCTCTTCCTTTAGATATTTTGGCTTCCATTGCTGAGGTTACAGGATGCAGATTCTAGCTAGCTTATTCAAAGATGGGATCATTACAGGTTTAAGGGCAGACACTTGATCTGTTTCTTCTTTGTGAGGAAAAGGCTCAGTGCGGTCCCTGTATTTAAGGATAAACAAGTTTTGGATGGATTGGCAACGTTGATAGTCTAAATTCAGGTTTCCAGTGAAAACAGGTTAACAAGTTGAAAAGCTGATTCTGAAAATCTGAAACAACCTTCAGACAAATTTGTCAGCTCTATTCCTACAAGCTGAATCTCTAGTTTGAAACTTTTAAAATTGTTTGAATACTATGATTCTTGTGATTAATATTAATTCTGACTTTTTTTTTTGCCTCTTGCATCTATCATTTTTTTAACCCAGCTGTACACCTGTGCTTAATTGATGCAATAGTTTCTCAAGCTTATTTCACTACTTCTTAATCTGGTGTCATGTCTTGCAAAGTGACAGGGAGGGAAAAGGAACATCTTCCTATCGTGTGACCTTTTCCTTTTCCGCAATAGCCTGCCTTAATTGTACACAGAATTTGGACTTTTACATCTTCTGTTATTAACAGGAGTAAGTCCTGGCTTGAGCTTGTGCTTGTAGGGCCCCTTCCAAGTATCATCTGGCAACCACTACTCTTGCCAACTTTACAGAAATGTATGTTTCACAAAACTTCTTAGGCCCCATATGAATGTCTTTTCTTTCTTTCCTTCTTTTCCCTTTCATTTTTGGTAGCAATTCAGATACCATTGTCTGTTTTTCCAAAGAAACACATTTTTCATATCTTACACTGTACTATTCTACAAAGTGAACATTGTTACAATAGAAGGCACAAAAAGTCCTAGAGCTGACATTGCAGAATGATTTCCAGTCTTCTTTCCTCTACACCTCCTTTCAAAATATTTTTTTCTAAGTACTATATTTTCCCAAATGCTTCTGGGTTGTTTTGCTTTTTCAGTCTACTCCAGCAGATAAAACCTTTTTTCCTGAAGACTTCTGGTGCTAGAACCTGGAAGCAGAGTCTCACTCACATATTTCACATTCAGTGAAAAGAAGTTGAGTAAGAATTGAAGAAATCTGAGGTGTTGTGGAGAAATTAGCCGTGACTTGACTTGAGTCATGGGTCTCTCAATCTCTTCCTCTGCACAAGTAAATAAAATACAATTTTCTTGCTCAATTCCTCAAGTGCAGTGTGCAGTACAGCAACATCTTTCATGTGGATATGACTGGTAGACACAGTGGCTTGATGCACAACTGGATGTACATATACTGGAGAACAAAGTTAGTAATGTTTCTGCTAAAAGATTTAATGATTTAAAACTTAGGTGCTAAAGTATCTAATCTTTAGTGTGTTACCTTCATGACAGGAATACAGAAGACTGTGTGAGCTGTCCAGTCTTACTGTTTGTGAAGAGTTAATGACTTCAAATGGAGTCTGAGATGTGGAGATACACTAAAGAGGTAGCCACAATCATGGGCAATGAACAAAGCTGAGAGGAACCAAGGAAGCTAGAGATTTATCTGAGATCTCACCATTCTCTCAGTCATCAACATCTTACCCAGAGCTACCTCAGTTTTACTGACCATTTTCTTTGCAGTATCACGGCACCTTTCAAAAAAATAGGATTAGGCTGCACTCATCACTACCGCACTCACCCACAACACAGGAGACCCAGGTTCAATACGGTATCTTCCCTTCTAGCATGTGTCCCCTCACGCCCCCAAAATTATGGTAACTATCTCATGATAGAATCATAGAATCATTTAGGTTTGGAAACACCTTTGAGACCATTGAGTCCAGCTGTTAACTTAACACTGCCAAGTCCACCACTAAACCGTGTCCCTAAGCACCACGTCTACATGACTTCTAAATACCTCTAAGGATGGCGACTCAACCACTTCATTGGACTGCCTGTTCCAGTGCTTGACAACCCTTGCAGTGAAAAATTTTTTCCTAATATCCAATCTAAACCTCTCCTGGCACGACTTGAGGCCATTTCCTCTTACCCTATCACTTGTTACTTGGGAAATAAGTTTGCAGACGACACCAGGTTGGATGGGAGTGTTTATCTGCTGGAGGGTAGGAGGGCTCTGCAGAGGGATCCAGACAGGCTGGATCAATGGGCTGAGGTCAACTGTATGAGGTTTAATAAGGCCAAGTGCTGGGTCCTGCAGTTTGGTCAAAACAACCCCATGCAACGCTACAGGCTTGGGGAGGAGTGGCTGGAGAGCTGCCCGGCAGAAAAGGACCTGGGGGTGCTGGTTGATAACCAGCTGAATATGAGCCGGCAGTGTGCCCAGGTGGCCAAGAAGACCGATAGCATCCTGGTTTGCATCAGAAATAGTGTGGCCAGCAGGAGTAGGGAAGTGATCGTGCCCCTGTACTCGGCACTGTTGAGGCCGCACCTCGAATATTGTGTTCAGTTTTGGGCCCCTCACTACAAGAAGGACATTGAGGTATTGGAGTATGTCCAGAGAAGGGCAACAAAGTTGGTGAGGGGTCTGGAGCACAAGTCTTATGAGGAGTGGCTGAGGGAACTGGGGTTGTTTTGTGAGGGGCCCGATAGTGAACACAATATTCAGGGTGCAGTCTCAACAGTCCAAGTACAGCCCTGTTGGCCACACTATTTCTGATACAGGCCAGGATGCTGTTGGCCTTCTTGGTCACCTGGGCACACTGCTGGCTCACATTCCGCCAGCTGTCAACCAACACCCAGAAGTCCTTTTCTGCCAGGCAGCTCTCCAGCCACTCTTCCCCAAGCCTGTAGTGTTGCATGGGGTTGTTGTGACCCAAGTGCAGGATCCAGCACTTAGCCTGATGTGCCATACTACTTGTTCTCCATCTTCCTGATTGGATGTTCTCCATCTTCCTGATCGGAATGGTACCTCTGTCCGCCAAAGAACTGAAGATTTCCCAGGGCTGTGGAACTCTGAAGGGAGGAAAGGGAGAGAGAGAGAGAAAGTGTAAGTATACGCAACAGGGGTTATTATTTTATAGACTAGTGGTTAGAGCAATCTTCAGCAGCAAAGGGAGGGAGAGAGGAGCATATTGGGCCCCCCTCCCAGAAGTTAAGTCTTCTTTCCAATAACTGTTTCAACAGATATTGTCCTAAAATGGTGATTCAAGTACTCCTGTGGTTCGTTTCAAGGGTTTAATGAAACAGTTGCTTAGCCTATGCAAAACCAGAACAGCACCAGGCTGGTACAGAAGGACAACACACATTTCAAAATTGCAGTGTTATGCAGGAGTTTGCCTAGAGTTTAAGTTCCCAGAATTTGGGGACTTCTTACATTACAGTTTCAGAATGCAATGCCACATATGTATATCAGATCTAGTCCTGAGCTAATGGACTCCCCCACACCATACGAATATGCTAAACATGAATGCATGGATAAAATGCTTCATATATATTTGCCCAGCAAATATTACAGAATTTGATTTACAGCCTCTGTTCGGGTAATAAGCATTGCTGTACTAAATGTATATGCTTTTCCTTGAGGAGGAGCATAGCTAAAACCTGCTGCTCATTTACCATCACCATCCTCCTCACCTTGACTCTAAGAGGCAGATGGAACCCTGGCACATTCCTCCTGTTTTGTCAAAACAACAGCCTGAAGTCTAATTAGTACAACGCATTCATTATTTGACATGCACAAACTT
The DNA here is from genome assembly GCF_000687285.1 of Phaethon lepturus. NCBI lineage: Eukaryota > Metazoa > Chordata > Aves > Phaethontiformes > Phaethontidae > Phaethon > Phaethon lepturus. The sequence goes on along the minus strand of NW_010549548.1, from coordinate 109,921 downwards.
CCTAGATGATCTTAAAGAGGAGTTACTGACCTGATGCACCTCATGATGCTCATGATGCCAGGAAGTTTCCCAGTAATTTCAAGGATAATCAGAACAAGCCGATTATTAACATATTGAGAGTGAATTTAGGGGAAAGCACTATCTATAGTGGAACCCTTAGCAGAATGGTACTCCCACTTAAACAGTGGTGGTAGTTAAAGTAAACTAAGTATATTTTAAAACTCTCTATTGCTCTGGCCATCATTCATCAGTATTTCACAGTATTTCTTTTGTATAATTATCCTTATTCAGATAATCAAAATGTTCCATTAACTGGAACTTCTTGGAAAATCTCTGCTAAGCAGTTAGGTTATCCTTGAGTGCACAGGGTGTTGTACAACTGTAGCCTGGAATATAAAAGGTGTTCTGAGGAATTCTGTGAATCCCCTGGCACAGGATTTAATCCATTCTAATCTGATTACACCCAGAACTAAAGGAGGTTGGATAATGGTAGAAGTTAATGGACCAAACTGTGTTATATACTTCCTGTGCAATTCTGTTGAATTCACCTGGTTGCTCAAAGTACGGTAAAGGAAGAATTTATTCTGACAGCCCTCTACTCAAACACAGCCTTCAGAGTAAGTTTGAGTGTGATGCCCAGGTCAGTTTTTTTCTTACATTTTAGCATTCATCATTCTCTGTTCACTTCTTGCTCAAATGGTTTTGGGGAGGATGTTCAGATGCAGTTGAAAGGACCTCAACATTCAGTATACCAAAAGAAAAAAATATTAATAAATCAATACAAAGAACTAATATTTATTGTAGTTGTGTAGTTTGAGAGAGGTAGATTTTCTAGTCCTGGCATTTTTCCAGTGCAACTTGTCAAACCAGGTTACGTCTGAAATGTGCCTGCAGCCAAGAATGTGAGAGCTCAGCATGATGATGTGCAGAGGCTTGTTTGATTTGGGGTGATTTTCACTTTTCATCAAAGAAACTACCTGATCCTCTTTCATGGGTAATATTTCCGAGGCTCATTATTATTCTTTTGTTTGCTTTGGTTACTGGGGCTCATTGGAGGAAACATCTCATGTAATTTAGCGTTTCTTCATTATGAGACACTTCTTGTAAAGATGCGATGTTCTGCTTTGTTCTTTTGACTTCTAATCCATAAAACCCTCCCTGCCTTTGCCATGTTTGTTGACACCCAAGGGAGTCTGTGTTGCATAACATGTCAGACTTGATTTGTTTGTTTTCCTTTCCCAATTTTCTCTGTTTTTCTAGGGAAAAATTCTCCAAAATTCATCTTTTTCAGACACACATGACAGGGGCTTATGTTTGAAACATTACTGATTTCACAGTACAAGGAAATTCATTTCATATGGCAACATCAACACAGGAGATGGATAAATAATGAATTTACTCTGTCTCAACTTAGAGGTAGTAACATACAGATCAAGGATTATAATTTCTTTAAACATGCTAACACAACTGGCTGTGATTGTCCAAGCACAGTTCTGATCAATTTTTAAATAGAAGGAACTCTTACTGTTTTTCTGTTTGAGTAAGCACCCAGTTTCCCAGTCAAAGTAGTCGTAGCAACTTAGGTCTGATTTTAGTGATCCCAGTTGATTTTAACGTGGTATACTATTTTTAGCTTGCATTAGTTCATGGCTATGAAGAGAAAAAGGTGCCAAATAAATAGACAAAAGAAATCCAGAGTTCTGTATCATCACAGCTTGTTGGAGTTTCTGTATGTGAAAAAACAATCTGTCCAGATTGTTCAATGTTTTTGTTTCAGTCCTGCCTTCCAATTAATGGAAAGTTGTTATGACTTGTCAGATGAGAAAGCCATGAATAAATATTAGAGCGTTAATTAAATATTAAGGTTTTGTAATATGTCCCTTCTGTCTATTCTCGATTTTTCTTTCTTCCTCTATTGTCCAAACACATTTTCCCTTCCCTGTCACACACTACTTTTAGTTGTCCAACTTTCAGTTTTCAGTCCTCATTCACAGAAGATTTATTTTTTCATCTGAAAATACCTCCAGTCCTGCCCTGCTTTTCAAAGGCTATGACCAAACCCTCTTCCATTTTTGCTCTGGTGGTTAGAATCATATCTCATTTGCAGTTTAAAACTTTCTTTTTCGTAGTCTTCCTTACCCACTGTTTGCAGATACTCCTGTTCAAATGACCCTTATGCATCTTTCATTCCACACCCCCCCCCATTTAGTTAATGAAATCAAAATGCCACTTATTTCCTTTCCTTCACATACCATCAAACCAAGTTTCTCCTGCCTGGAATATGTTGCTTGAGATACTCTCAATGTCAGTTTTGCACACAGCCTATCTTCCTAACAGTTTCTTTTTTATTCTGGTTAGGTGAGGCTACTCATCTTTTTAAAATAATTTCTGCAAGGTATACCACTCCCAGGTTTTATTGCTGCTTCTTTTATAAACATTCCTTGGTGTAGCACCGTCACAGTTACTTGACAGCATCCCTGTGATGAATTTACCCTCCAACTTGCAACACCAGTGTGGAGATTCAGCTAAACTGACAGATGCCAGAGTATTTATTTTGTAGAATACCTGTCTTTTGTAAAACACAAAAAGCCTAAGATACTTTAGAAGCGGCAGAGGTAACTGAAGGGAAAAAGACAACCATTTCTGAGTGAGGGGAAGGAGCGAGAACAACTTCTTGACAACAGTAAAGTGGAGGAGCAACTTTGCAGAACAGGTTGGAGCTGGTTGCTGGTTTGTACCCAGCAACAGCTGATTATGCTGCGCCGATTGGCTGCAACACTGACAGCGGGTGAAGTAAATTTCTGTTAGACTCCTTGACTCGGAGTGGTTTCCAAATAACATAGATACTGTGGTGATGGACCAAAGAGAGAGAGATAGGATCTGCTCCATTATTCTGCTTGGAGCTAAGTTTAGACCCAATTTTTTAATTAACAAATCTTCAACTAGACTCCAGGTATCCCTGGCTGTTTGCTATGCAGGCAGCTTATTCAACTTGTCAGCCACTTTTACTCACACTGAATGAAACACCTAAAATTGTGTATGTTGCCCCAGGTCAATGCAGATGAAGAAGGGACACTGCCAACAAGAGAAGTTAAATGAGGAAGCACTTTCTGTGGGGGAAGAGGAGGGAAGCAACATACAAGGAGAGGAAAATCCTATTGAAGACAGCTCAGGAACACCATGCTATTTTCAAGAAAAGCATTGATCTAAACAGAAAAAGTATAAAAAATTATTGTGAAGCAAAGATCTCCTGTGATCAAGCTAGATTTGGTCTCATCTGAGAACATAGAGAAAGTGCTGGAAAATGAAAGCATGCCTTTCAGCCAGGGGCAGATTTGCTTTCAGAAGCCAGTGGGGCATGGAGCACTTTTCACATTGCGTCCCAGCCCACACTGCAGATTGAGTGGAAACCCTTTCCAGTGAAAAGCTCCTGGTCTCAATCCAAGTCCCACCCATTATCCTCTGCAGAGTGAGTCAGAGCTTCCCAAACATCCATGAAGTTATGCCAACACTTTCTTCTATGACAGGTAAAGTGTCCCCTACCCTGGAATCTTGTAACACGGATATCTAAATAATTTGAAATACATGCTGGGCTCGAGTTTCTAAAACACAAATATCCAAGGAAAAACACGTGTTTGGGCAGCAGGTTCAGTGATCAGGGAGAAGGTAGAGGAACAGAGCTAGTAAGAACTTTTTACTGGAAGCACGTTCCTGGCTTTCTTGGCTCCACGGAATTTCTCCTCCCTCCTTCCTCATCCCTCCAGCAACACTGAGCAATGTGTTCCAATTTTATTTCTATATATGACTAACATAATTAGTTTAATGTTTCACTCCTTCCTCACGTAAACCTGACAGTAAATTATAATTCCACTCTAAGTGAACAAACAGTGGCATGTGAGGCCTCTCTTGAAGAATGCTCATGCGAAAGAAAATGCAGAATATTTTGGAGGTAGCAAAAGCAGTAACAACTGTGCAGCTTAATATGTTTCTTCTACTTGCCTTCAGTTCCAGCAGACATATTCAATTCCTCTGAAGAGATGTGCATTTTTTTAAGTCAAAGTGTGCATCTAGTCCTGAAATTCAGAGTAGTCATTTGCTTCAGTACACTATTGCTGGCCTTTGTAAGCAGGTGGAACAGTAGATTTGAGAAAACCTAGGTTATACCAGCATAAATGCACCCAAACATTAACTGTGGAGACAGCCAGTGACATATTCAGGAACAGATATTTAGTACAGGTGCAGGCAGGGAGACAGGGAGTTTACCAGAGACAAGTAACTTCCTGGAGATGTTAGCTAAGGTATGCTGCCAGATATTTCTACACAGTGCTATGCACTACCGTGTGGAGAAAGCCACGGCAGCTCTGAACAGATCTCAGTAAAATATCAGAAGTCACATTATTGTGACATTATCGATGCAGAGCATCCCGTACGTCTAACATGCTGTGGTCTTCCACAGGGGTGGTGTCCCCATCTGCCTCCTGTTGTAATGTCTGCGGGTTGCTTCCAGTACCAAGCTGCCCTTTTCCAAATGGTTGGCCTCCCACGGTGTGAAGCAGATGCAATACAGCATCCCTGCATGGGTACAGCTAGGAGAAATGAGCTGGGAGCCTTGTACAGCTGTGGGAAGGCCAGCAGACTCAAGATCTCAGGTCTCTCTTTGCATCCACCAAGAAACATGCCAGAAAAAGTGATCATCTTAGTGGCAGATATATGACTGGAGTTTTCAAAGGCAAAAAGTGCCAGCTTCTCTTGAAAATTGAGGCACATAATAATCTTTTTTTCCTGGAAAAAGTTACAGTTCATGTATGTGCATGCGTATGTGTTTATCCATATAACATGTTACTGTGCGCACACACATATATGTGTGTATATGTATATATGCAATACATACATAGGTTTTAATGATGTCTGCTTTCTGTTTCACTTCCGTTGAAGTGCCGTTAAATTGCACACAAAATAATGTAATGAAGCTTCTTAAAGCTGTCCATTTTGCACTGTAGGAAATTCAGAAAGACAGAAAAAATAACAAGTAATTTACAAAGATTAGCTTTATTAACTATATTTTATTGTTTGTATTCACACATTTGTTTGAAATCATATAAAATAAATACTACTTTATATTATATTTAATAATATAAATTAAATACTAAGAAACATATAGAAAATATTTCTAATGTAGTTGACTTGTTGACCAGAGAATTCTACCACAATTTTGTGATAAACATTGAATAGCATTAAAGAGATATGCTGTCTGGAAAAACATAGAATTATAGAACCATATCCTAGTTTGGGTTAGAAGGAACCTTTAAAGATATTGGGGGTTGCCCGGACACTCATGCAGGGACACCACTCGTTACTGGTTTCCCCTTGGATATGGAGACATTAATTGCAACTATCTGAGTGTGGCCATCCAGCCAATTCCTTTTCTGTCTAATTGTCGAGCCAATCAAATCCATCTCTCTCCTATTTAGAGGCAAGAATGTTGTGGAGGACCGTGTCAAAGGCCGTACGGAAGTCCAGATAAATGACATCTTCCGTTGTCCACTGATACAGTCACTCTATTGTAGAAGGCCACAAAATTAGTCAGGCACAATTTACCCGTGGTGAAGCCATGCTGGCTGTCTCTAATAATTTCCCTGTCTTCCATGTTTCGGTATATCTTCCAGGAGGATCTGCTCCACGATCTTAGCAGGCATGGAGGTGAAGCTTCATGGTTGGTAGTTCCCAGGGTGCTCCTTTTTAGTCTTTTTAAAAAATTGGCATGATGTTTCCTTTTTTTCCAGTCACTGGGGACTTTGCATAACTGACATGACTTTTCAAATATGATGGAGGGTGGGTTGGCAACTACATCAGCCAAATCCCTCAGGACTCTGGGATGCATCTTGTCGGGTCCTATGGACTTGTGTATATTCAGGTTTCTCAGGTGGTCTCAAACCTGTTTTTCTCAGGATGCTCCCCTCTCTGATGAGACACTCTTTTTCAAGAAAGAATAGTCTCAGTTAAACCACTGTGTTCTAAGTTTTCCTTAGAAGCCTTTTTTAATATCTCAAATGAAATAAATATCTTTTCTGATGCCAAGTGCTACCTCACATCCTCTCTGCTAAAGGTAAAAAGAGAGAGAGGGACTAAGGAGGTTCCTGGAATTACTTTTATAAGTCCCCACAGCTCTAATTTTTAATTCTTTATCAACGTGTCCCTACGTATTTCACTGAACAATTTACTGCTTGTAATACTATAAATGTGGGCAAAGTACAGTCATGTCTAATAATATATTTACAGTTAACTGATTCATTCATCACATCTGTATGAGTTTTTATGTCTTATTTCACTCTGTATGAGTTCAAGCTCTCTGTATCCAATATTAAGGTATTTCATAATTTTACAATTGTTATTTCAGAGATTCAGTTAGTCAAAAAAAGTTAACACTTGTGTATATCCATATACCTGTGCATAGAATGATAGAATTATTTAGATTTGAAAAGACTCTTAAGATCACTGAGCTGAACCATAAATCTGATACTGCCAAGTCCACTATTAAACCATTTCCCTAAGTGCAACATTTACATGTCTTTTAAATCCCTCCAGGGACATGGACTCAACCACTTCCCTGGGCAGCCTGTACCAGTGTTTGAGAACCCTTTTGGTGAAGAAATTTTTCCTAATATCCAATCTAAACCTCCCTTGCCACACGTTGAGGCCTTTTCCTCTCATCCTATCAATTGTTACTTGGGAAAAGAGTATGTAAATTTATATATATTTCTCCTAACTTAAACAGCATACATTTTATACTTGATCTTTTATAAAGGCATAAAATTTGCAATAATCATTGTCCAAATATGTTCCCAAGTTTTAGAACTGAAGAACATTTATGCATTGTTCTCCTTATATGCTGAAAGTTGTTGCCAAGCCACTCTCTATGATACTTGAAAAGTCACAGCAGTCAGGTAGAAGTCCCTGGTGACTGGAAAAAGGGAAACATTGCACCCATTTTCAGAAGGGGTCGAAAGGAGGACCCTGGGAACTGCTGACCCATCAGCCTCATTTCTGTGCCCGGGAGCATTAGGGAACAGATCCTCCTGGAGAAGCTCAAGGAATGGACCCTTGTGAATCTCATGAGGTTCAACAAGGCTAGGTGCAGGGTTCTACACATGGGTCGGGGCAGCCCTATCAGTACAGACTGGGGGATGAAGGGATAAAGAGCAGCCCCGCTGAGAAGGACTTGGGGGTACTGGTGGATGAAAAGCTGGACATGAGACAGCAATCTGTGCTCACAGCCCAGGAGGCCAACCGTATCCTGGGCTACATCCAAAGCAGCGTGGCCAGCAGGTCAAGGGAGGTGATTCTGCCCCTCTACTCTGCGCTGGTGAAACCCCACCTGGAGTCCTGCATCCAGCTCTGGAGCCCTCAGCACAGGAAAGACAGAGATCTGTTGGAGCAGGTCCAGAGCGAGGCCACAGAAATGATCAGAGGGGTGGAACATCTCTCCTTATGAGGACAGGCTGAGAGAGTTGGGGTTGTTCAGTCTGGAGAAGAGAAGGCTCTGGGGAGACAATATTGCAGCCTCCTGGTACTTAAAGGAGGCTTAGAAGAAAGGTGGACATAGACGTTTTAGCAGCGCCTGCAGTGATAGGACAAGGGGTAACGGTTTTAAACTAAAAAAGGGAAAATTTCAACTAGATACAAGGAAGAAATTCTTCACTCTGCGAGTAGTGAAACACCGGGAAAGGTTGCCCAGAGAGGTGGTAGATACCCCATCCCTGGAAACATTCAAGGTCAGGTTGGAGGGGGTTCTGAGCAACCTCATCTAGTTGAAGCTGTCCCTGCTCATTGCAGGGGGGTTGGACTAGATGACCTTAACAGTTCCTAGCAACCCAAAGATTCTATGATTCTATTCCGTGATTCTATGAAAGCAGTTTACTGTCAGAATTTCCATAAAACAGACACCAGACAGTGTAACTGTACACGTCCTGTAGGTTTCCTTCCATGCCCATTTTAACCTAGAACATTATTTTCTAGCCTGTCCTGAAAAGATGGGTTCAGTCTTCTGCAGAAGCACTCAAGAAGTGTTTCTCCTACTAACTTCAGTGTAAATGCAACATTCTCTGAAATCACACCAGTTCTGCTTAGATTGCTCCACCTTCAGTAGCCATGCTTGACAAACATTGGTTAAACTTATCCAGGAGGATGTACTCCCAGTGAGCTGAATCTATGAAAAATGTCATTGAGAAGACGTGAGTCAGGGTGCTTCATCCCAAACTACATGGAATACGGTGACATCATCTGGCACCTTCCTACATACATCCTACACCTTCCACCTACACAAATACATCAAAAGCATGTGTTGGACAGGTTTCATTAGACAAATCCATTGCTTAATGATAATATTTGCTGGAGCTAAAAAAGGCAAAATTGAATGAAAGGTTGGATTGCAGATGGATCCAAAACATGACAGTTGGGTTTCTATCCTTACTTCAAGAACTGTGTGAGTCATGGTGGAATCTAGAACATATAAATGATGCTCACACTTAGCTTCAGCTGAGGCGACTAGCAGAATTCAGATTGTGGTATCAAATTTCCAGCATCCTCAGGATTTTGCTGGATATTTCCAGCTTGCCATTGCTCCCCGATATTGCAGCATACAATTTGATGAATTATTTGAATTCTCTTCAAAGCCCTTATAATAAGCTCAATTTCTTTTATCTCTGTAAATCTTGGCAAGTTAAGTTTTGTAAATCAATCCTTTCATCACCCCCAGCAAAGCATAAGGCAACAACTATAGAATATAAAAATTTAGGTGAGAACAAAGCACCTCGATTTCCACACACGACATGAAAAGTGACTATTGGTATTCATTTTATTCAAGACGCGCAGAGGCAGTAGTCACTCTAAATTCCAGACATCATAAACACTATTAACAATTATTTTCACTGGAATAAACCTTCATTTCTACAACTCTAAACAAGATTGTTTCCAATGGCCAGTGTATTTTTTTCCTTATGAAAAGATTTTTTTCATGTCCCCCTTCAAATTTTTATCTCCTGCATTTGGCAAGTGAGCCTTGAATGACAGGAAGAGCTTTGTTGTGGTCCATGATTCATTTCACTTATTCCCCAGCCACTCCCTGGGTGTGTTTTTATAGGAGAGGGCTCTTTTGCAATCTGAAGTAGTACAGCTCTGTAACAATGTGGCATCTCCTGCATGCCAAGGGAAGGGACTATTGTGATTAACAGCTTTAACAGGAAAATGCAACATCCATTCACAAGCCTTCCACAGCTTGAGTCCTAATGCAACAATTTTGTCAAACTAAAATGCTTTCAAAACATCCATCCAGAGGCTCTGAAAATTGCCACTCGTACAAACTCAAGATACCTATCCTCTGCCTAACTCCTGTGTTTGGTCATTCTTTATTGTTGGAAAATGTTATCATTAAAAAATCCAAAAACGAACTCGGAGAAGATGCCCTTTGAAGAACGTCATGTACAAAAGAGTTACTAACACTGATTTTTTTGCAGAATCAGCTTAATTTGGTATCAAAGCAGCCATGAGCTACAGCATTTCAGTCCACTTTTTTGTGGAGTGTTTCTGTTTCCCTAGCTTTTACTTTCACAGGTATACTTCTTGGGGCAGTAATTGCCTCTTTCTGACGTTTTTTTGGAGCTCAGCACATGTGGGCTCAGCTTTGGTGGGCACCTCTAGGCCTTCTCAGTGAGAACAACCTAGGAAATAATTACATGATGCTGCATTCTCATGATCCTCAGGATTAGTATTTCTTATTCATTGTACCTGACGTTTGACTCCTGGCTGGAGGAGATGGTTCATAAAGTCCACAGGTGTTTCAAGTAGCAGCTGTGGTCCAAAATGGAACCACAATCTATTTCCACAGGGCTGAAAGGTCCATGCACACTTCTGGGGACCCTCCTAGTTTCCAAAAAAGGAACACTGTGAGGTGAATAAAGTATATCAGGACAGAAGAGAGGGAAATGCCCAACTCCAGAGTAGCCTGACATATGGTGTTGCACTCAACATAAAATTACAGACTTTTTTTCTCTACATTGAGAGTTTTTTTCCTCAGAGACAGAGGAAAGCACATACAAAGCCTGAAAACTGTAAAGGGAAATGTTATATTATGGTAAGAAACTGGAAAAACTCTGCATGTGAGCACAGAAGAGGAGAGAAACTCAGAATCATTTGCTACGAGATACTAAGTACTCAGTACTTACATTTGACTTTCTACCTGGAGCAAAAAAAAAGTGTTTGGTGCAGTGACGGCTAGTGGGTTCAGAAAGCAGCTTTGCTACATGAAAGATGGTAAATGACCAGTCAATTCATCCATAAATAAAAACGAAAAAAAGATAAAACCCTCAGCTCAAAATAAATACTGTTTCAAACCAAGAGTTCAGACATCTTTTTTTGCCACTGTATTGCCACTAACCTTCAAAGCTTTTTCAATCAATTGAAAAGTGAAGCATAAGCCAAAAAGAAGATTTGCTTTGTAAAAATCTCTACAAATTGCAAAGTAAAATTTTTATATCGCGCATAATAATGGTCATTAATAGAAATCACCATTTCATCTTCATAGGAATGCATAATAAATAATGAGTGTTTAGTTCTGGTGGAAGCATTGCAATATACTCACAACAACTTTCCATTCTTTGATGTTAACAACCAAAATTCAGCTGAATGGCCCAAACACAAGCACTAGTGGAACATCTGGGGTCACCAGTCAGGCACGGGCATGATTTTACACATCATATCTGTTAACAAATCATGTCTTAGTCTTAAATGATATTTACACAGCAACAGTTTTATGTCAACAACTAGAAGACCAACTTGGAAGATGAAAAGATTTTTAATAGATTGTTTGTGTATTATTCAACAGCATCTTCAGCATCTTAACACAAAGCAATCGAGATGTCTCAATCTTAAACGTATGTCTTCCTTGATACGTCAATTGCCTTGCAGGGTAATTTACTCTTTGCCATATAGCCTTGACTCAGAGAGGTACGTAAGCACATGTACAATCTTGAGCAAGTGCGTTGTCCCATTGATTTCAATAAGTGATTAATAAATCTATTGAATTACAGTGTTAGTCTTACTCTGTTAATTTCTTTGCCTGTGAATAATCCCTTACAATTTAAATTCCATTACATCCTCTAATAATTTGTTTTGAGCACTTTATGCTTTTAAAGTACTTAACAATGAAGTCTTTGGCACTTAACTCTGGCAGTTCTTTATTTGGTTTAGTACCTCCACCATTGCCCCTTTCCTAATCCAACCACTCACCTCTAATTGCTGTTTGTTTTTTTTCGCGTGAAGATGATAATTCATTGTTATGGTTAGTTTTCTGCCTGAAAACACAACTGGGCTGTTGCCTTTGCAGGGTAAATTCCTTCTCTTTTAAAGTTCCTTCCTAAGCCTATGTGTCTGCAGGATCCTTTTCTGCTCTAAAGTGTCATCCCATAGGCTTTGGCAGGTGAACTAAGCAGAGTCTGCTCATGGATTCAGGTAGGCATTTGGCGGGATCACAACATAACAGCATCAACCACTTCTGGCTAGGATTAGCAGGCTGTTCCCACCGGCCTTTTGCTGCCGCTTCGCTGCAAGCTGTAGCAGAAAGGACCAGGAGATGGCAGTACTGCATGAGCAATTGCATCGAAAGCCAACTTTTTACAGCGTTCATTTCTTGGGAAACGCGTTTTCTGCTGGCAGCTGCAGAGCTTTTTGTAAATTCAGCCTGCCCCCAACCTGCTTTGCAACAGCAAGGAGACAACGCGAGTGAAATCAATACCCTCCACATTCTGGTGTGTGGTGGTTAACGGGTCACATTCTTCTGCTAATAAGGTATTGTTGTTTGTTTTAATACAGTATGTACCGACATGAAGGATGACGTGATATTTTAGGGCACCACAGAAAGTCTGTAACTAAGAGATAAGATTTCCACTGTATGAAAACTTGCCTTCTGTCTGAGAATGGAAGTTTTCAGGAGAAAATTGGTGCTGAAATACTAAATTTCAAGGCAGAGCAGAAAGGTATGAGTTCTTTGCAAACATTTTTAGAGAAGTGTTGACTTCCTTTGCAAATGAGTGATCTTTAGTGTCAGCACGGCAGAGTTAATTACAGAGGGGAAATGTAGTTATATTGTTCTCAGTTTCCAGAGGCTGAAGTACCTTGTAATTTCTGCATAATAGTCAATTCTGCATAACAATATACCTCTTCACTAAGGCTGACCCAGAAGCAAATAGGAATAGCTGAACAACAAATGCTGAGCTTTTAAAGGTCTGAAGAAGTGTGTCTTTCCTCTGCCCCTTCATTTCACAGTGGCATGAAGGCAAGATGCCTTTTGTGAATGAAGTAGTCCCAGTGAGTTGCAGAACATTAAATCAGTGTAGGAATTATTTGTCTTGCCTAACCTTGGCCCTCCAAACTATTTCCTTCAAGGTTGCAGAGATGAGAGATTGTTTCAAGCCCTGCTTGGGGACTGCTGGTCTCATTTCTCTACTGTGGACTGCACAGAGTCCAGGGAGAGGACTTTTCTTTGGGAAATGCTGGTGCACTGAATCTTCCAGGAGCAGATGTTAGGCCACCCTATGGCTCCCCTGACACAGTAAGGGACACTGTCAACGAATGTGCCTCTTCCTACAGTGGTAAGAACTGTCACTGCCCTTTCATAACTGCTCACATGAAGTGAGCCTTCTTGCTGAATCCATGGGAAGGAATGCACTGTTTGGGTTTCATGGAGCATTGCCTCAGGCCTCCTGTAAACTTTCTGAGACAACCACAAATATAGTGTGAGTAGGTTCTCTGGTTCTCATTGGTGACCGACTCCTGGCACTCACTTAAGCCAAAATTGGGGACTACAACTTTTAGTTGGTGTCCACTTGAGACAAAACAGCCCTCAACTTTGTTGTTTTGAACTATGAGAGTGTTCTATGTTGACGTGGCACCTCAAGCAAGCAGGATGGTTCCAGCCAGCCTTTTAATTTTTGGTACTCAACAGTCCTCTGTCTCTGAAATCAGCATCAAAAATAGCTCTTTCCTTCAGATACAAAGAAACAGATGTGTCATGCAATGCAGGAAAAAATATGAAAAGGAAATAAACGAAGAATTATCCAAATGGGTGGGAACCAGTACCTATCCCTGAAGGAAACCCTGCCATTAAATCCTTGATATTAACGCAGTATGACCCAATGCAATATGACCTAGCAATTGAAAGACTGAAGCACTCAATGAAGGTGGGTTCCCTTTTCCCAATAAGAGAAGAGATGGGAGGAGGAAAAAAGGAATAGTGGTTTCTGGCTGCTTGATATTTAACAAGTAACAGACACTTTTCCTCCACTCTTTTCCTTAGGAGGATGCAAAGCAATCATTTCACTGGCAATGGTTACTCTGGAGATATTCCAACACAAGAGGAACAGTCAGCAGAAAAACATGCACAACAGACTCCTGTCAGACTCATCACTTCATCCACAGCATGGTTAAAGGCTAATTGAGAGAAATGCATTCCAACACAACGGTTAATATGAACAGATTTATGCACGTGTGTATTTGTTTACAGAAATACATGTACATTCATTTTGCTATTATGTTTTGCCTGGAGAAATAAGCTAAAGTAATCAAACTCATGCTGGAAACAGTAATGCTAGCTGCTGAAGGACACAGAAGTCTGTCACATAAATTCTTCACAATCTTACTGTAGTTTAAGGAATACTATGAGGGGGAAACAAAACAAAACTGAGGACAAGTTTTACGTTTGTAGATTACCCTCCACTTGCACTGACAATCTCTAACATTTGAAGATCTGTTTCAGCCCACCTGGCTGGTGACTTTCCATCTTGTGCTGAAAATGCTAATAGTCAGCCATTTTCCCTGCAAGGTGGTTGGTACACAAAGACAAGGGAGGAAGAAGTCCTAACACAGATGCTTGTGAAATCCCTCTGCCACCAAGGCTTTCACCATTCTACATCTGAGGGAATATGAATGACAAACTGATTTAATTCTTACAGCAATAGCCACATTATGTGTTAGGACTGTAACCCTCTTAACACCACATGGAGGAAAGGGAGATTCACTAACATTCCCACGTTGCCCATTTTCTGCTGATCGCTAAATCCTTTGGCTTTTGCTTTTTTCCCTTTCAGTGCCTAGCAAAGTTGAATAGTGCTTGCTGTCTTTGCTTGCTCTGGCCATGTGTTGGACAAATATCTTCAAAGGTGTGTCCTCTATCAAAGCCAGGGCCTGTTTCCGAGTGCACAATAAAGAATTATGTTGTGGCTCAGAAACTCACAATGCAAACTGCAGGGGACAACATTACCTTGCAGGAGATTACGTATTCAGCAGGTATGCTGTCCTCCTCTATCACCACAGAGCGTGACCTCTCCAGGGCATTACAACTGGACTTCTATAAAAGTATGATTTCCTTCCTCTGGAAGATGTTATTTTTGGTAAAGGTTGCCATTGCATTGTTTTGTGATTCTGCATTTTCAAATACTGAATTCTTTAATCTGAAAACACATGGCTAGGCCTAATTACTATTCCTAAATCCAGCTGAGATAGCATGCAGCTGATATTTAACTTAGTGTGGAGAAAAGGCAATCAGCAGGTGATGATAGGCTGAACATAACAAAGTCCTTCTTTGGCTATTGTGTAGGTCACTTCAATGCTACTACCACCATAAATAGTAAAAGAAAGAAAGAAACAAACAAATCCCTCACAAAGTAATAGGAATTACTTGAATATTTACATGGTGGATTCACATGAGAAGATTCAAGAATTCATAACTGCAGTCATCCGCTATTTTTATTATCACTTTTTTACACAAAATGCAATTATTCAATAGAGAAAAAGGAAGAACCATTTGCAAGACATTTTAAAAATAAATATATTTGGGACTGGAAATTAATGTCTGCCAAATATTGCTTAATAATCCATCATGAAAATTTTCTTTTCAACATTTGCTCTTCACTTCTGCCAAAACATGTCCCCCAACCAAAACTCCTGCATGGGTTATGCCTTGATTTTCATCAGCCATGTCAAAAAATGACACAATAGATGTATAAATCTTTGCAATCCGTTTTGCTTCTAGGAAAAGCTTTCAGGAAAGCACACATGCTCACTCTGTGCATATTCAAAACTCAGCAGATGTATCATGATGAGTTTCCTTGATTTGGCTCCAGAATTACAAATTAGAGCCATCAGCACACATCCTGCCAAGAACAGAGAATGAAACTCTGTTTAGTCCAATCATCCTGCTTTAGTTGCAGTCATGATTTTGTGTCCATCACAGAAATATTTCCTTCTAAAAGTATCCCACTAACATTTTTAGTGTAACTATTTTGAAAATATGAAGTAGTTCTTTTGTTCCCTTGCAGGGCTTCTATCTCTCACCAAATCTGATCATGCTGGTTATTACAGCTGATTGGAACCAAACTGATGAAAAAACATTTCACTGTAAAAGCCTGGTTGCTGTGCCCAAAGGGTTTCACTGGAAGTATTTGGGCTTGAGTAACCTCTAACAAATCCAAGAGAAGGTTCCAATGTGACTGAGAAGGGATTCCTGGCAAGCCTAATTCCAGAACTGGGGATGTGGGGAACATAGGCTTTCATAGTCCAGGCTGATCCTGCCTCCTACTTTTTGTCTGTTTATTTTTCTTTGCTTTTTTAAAACTCTGAAGTAGTTTATTTTCAGTCCAATTCCTGTTTAAATCAAAGTTCTTTTAATGGTACAGAATGAGGGAACCCCGGTCAGCTGGAAATGTTGATTTTTTTCTGAGTTCCAGCACTTTTTCAATATTACCGTAGAGAAAGTTTCCTACTAGAACCCTCTTGAGCAGAAAAAATTCTGAAAGTTATCTCCAGATCACACTCTTT
>NW_010549548.1:91906-94034 GCF_000687285.1 Phaethon lepturus | reverse complement strand
ATAGGTTTTTGGAGTTTTGGAGAGATGTCATATTGCAGGAATATATTCTTGTTGTCCCAGTGTGGCAAACACTTCTGAAAGACACTAGTTTCATAAGATCGTTCTCCATCTGGACTAAAATCTGAGAAAAAAAACCCCATTCACAGGGTAATTTCAAAATAAAGTTTGACAGAATTTGATGCACCAACTACCAATTACAATACAAAAACAGTGCTCTATTTTTGATCATTGCTCCCTGGTTTTGTTGTCTCAGAACAGATAAAGTTTTCCAAACATTTACTTTGGTACATGTATCCCAAAATGTTCTGTCAGTTTGGGATCTCCCCATTCATGTGGCCACAGTATGACAGGGACAAATCAGCATGGTTTCGCTTGGAGGAATTTCACTCCCTTTCAGTCCTTTAATGTTTGCCTGCAGCTGAAAGAAGGACTCAGCAGCGTCATAATTAAGCCAGCTCTCAGCACAGTTCAAGAGACTAATGATGAAACTGAGTAGTGGAAAGATGAAACATAAGACAATGCCATAGCTTAAAAACTGTCCAAGAAGCAGAAAATAGAGCAGGAAGCTGTAATCTGTGTCAAATCATAGACAAAAGCAGTGAGTGTCCCTAAAACTGCACTCTGCCTGATGGACTTGTAAAAAAGCTCGTGTCAGAGTCACACCTTGCAACAAAGCGAACTTCGGACAATATAGGCAATGGGAAATTTAAAGATGTCCAAACTGTGTTGCTTGGTGTCAGGCCTTTCTGAACACACAACAGTGCACACCAGCCTCAGGAGAGCTGATGTTTTAGCATTTGGTGGCATCACATAACAACTGTTGAATCTTTCTTCTTCCTATCAGATGCCCAGCATCCCATGCTACGAAGACTTCAGAAAGGTGCTTGCCAAGGCATCTGGACACAACAGACTTATTACACAGACACTGTTAACAAATGCATGATCAGACATGGGTCCAAAATTCTTGGCAAGGTCCTGGTTCCTACTGAGCTCACAATTATTTCAGCCATCTAACATTTTGTCTGCTTTCTGTCTGATGACCTTCCAGACCTAGTGACATTTTCAATGCATGTAGTTATCAACTTTTTTCTTACTGTGAAGTGCCTGTTCACAGGCAGGTATTAATGTAATGCTGTGGCAGATAGCAAAAAAAATGCATGGTGACTCCAATGAATAAAATTCATTTCCTGGGAAGGATGTTTTGCACTTTTCAGTAGGTTTTTTAAGAGAAATTATTATATATTATCAAAGGACATACTGCCTATCTTTCACTGGAAAAAAGGGGAGTGAGAGGCAGTCAAAGGAGATAATTTCCTTATGTGCTCCTTCTGTTTTATTATTAGGTATGCCAATAGATTTAATTCACTATAATATTTTGAAACTTTCATGTTCTGGTTGAATGCAAGAAACAGTAAAACAGGCAGGTACTTGTTTAAAGTGGAAATCAGGCTCCTACCATATATCCGATTAGAAATACAATGCTATATGTTTACTACAGCTACAATGTATTTTTCAATGGATTGTCTAGCCAACATCCTACCATTGAGCAAACGACTGCAGTTTCATTTTGTGTGGCAATCGAAACCATTCAGTTTCAAAGAGTGATTGAAGTTTAATAAAGCGTTCCATTGCTAACCACCAAACGGTGTCAGATTTCCACTGGCAGGTTTAGGCAAAGAAACCTCTTGCTTTTTCAAGACCAACTGAATCAGGGATGTGTCATCAAGAATCAGCCTCTTTGTTTTAGCTTCATAGTCACTCTACAACTGACTTCGAATGGCAGGTTGCACATTAATAAAGCAAATGGATATTCAAATTCTGCATGCCCTGGAGGTATCAGGTCAGGCTTCTTGGAGCACTGCAAGAAGTCAAACCTTTGTTTTTGTGAGAGAATGTTGGGACTTAGTTGTGCACCATGCCAAAAAGCAAAAGCTATGGAAGATGGCATTCCATTCACTGCTAAAGCAGATTCCAGGTACAGCTCTAAGTGACACAATCAACTCTGCCATACCTGACACCAAGACGCACACAGATAGAAAGCACTGGCCACATACTGTTCATGGCCAGTCAGTCTTTAGGATGGTTTCAGACACTGAAAGTAAGGCAAACTTGGAGCCTAATCTACATC
>NW_010549548.1:80273-91875 GCF_000687285.1 Phaethon lepturus | reverse complement strand
CTTCATAGTCTCGCACTTTCCTATGCCATGTGTAACTGGCAAGGGAGCATGGGCAACCATTCCTCCATTTGTGCTCAGTCCATACAGCATGGGAGTTCACTGCAGCTCACAGACAGAAGTCTTCTCTCATTAACGCACTTCAACATTGCAATTCATGCTTTCAGAGCTGGGGAGGACAGATCCTCAAACTTAATCCCTAATGGGCTGGCATTACACAGTAAGATCTTTATTTCACTTAAGAAAATGTGCCCCTCAGTTCTCAGCAGAGGAACAAAGCCGTATTCGGTGGATGGAGCTGTTTACATACAATTCAAACGAAGCTTAAGTAGCTGATGACTAACTTACAAAGCACAAAGATTCCAGTTCTGTATTGCTGAAAAATGTAAAAACAAACCCCTTCTTGCCCCCACTGAAATATATCACTGCCAGAAGCTAATTCACGGGTCGGGAAAACTAGGGTCCACTTCAAAATTAATTCTGGGGTTGCCCAGTGTAAAATTTACGAAACAGACTGGAAAAAATCAAGATACGAGTCATTCACACCTATCCATCAGGACATTGTGGGAATCTACTGCTATTACCCTTTGGGCTAAATGACTTTCTGGAGAAATTCTGTTGAAAGCAAGTCAGAAGAGACTACTTTGGCCCGCTATCATTAGTTTTTCTTTCTTTTTATTTCTTTCCTTCTTGCTTTCTTGCATTTTCTTCCTTCCTTGTTTTCTTGATTTTTCTTTCTTTCTGGGTTGTCTTGCTTTTTTGCTTGCTCTTCCGCTCTCTTTCATTTATTCTTTCTCTTCTATTTCTTTCTCTATTCCTTCCTTCCTTCCTTCCTTCCTTCCTTCCTTCCTTCCTTCCTTCCTTTCAAGATACGAGTCATTCACACCTATCCATCAGGACATTGTGGGAATCTACTGCTATTACCCTTTGGGCTAAATGACTTTCTGGAGAAATTCTGTTGAAAGCAAGTCAGAAGAGACTACTTTGGCCCGCTATCATTAGTTTTTCTTTCTTTTTATTTCTTTCCTTCTTGCTTTCTTGCATTTTCTTCCTTCCTTGTTTTCTTGATTTTTCTTTCTTTCTGGGTTGTCTTGCTTTTTTGCTTGCTCTTCCGCTCTCTTTCATTTATTCTTTCTCTTCTATTTCTTTCTCTATTCCTTCCTTCCTTCCTTCCTTCCTTCCTTCCTTCCTTCCTTCCTTCCTTCCTTCCTTCCTTCCTTCCTTCCTTCCTCAATCCTCAGTGTAATAGGAAAAAAAGGACTGAATCAAGGTTGGGGCATTGATCCGAGGGTGGCAAGTATAAGCAGTGCAGAAATACACAGTGAATGGCAGTGATGAACCCAGAGGGAGCTTATAACATGCTTTGCACCAGGCTGAGTCTGAAAGAGATGGACGGGAGTGTCACAGGGTAGGGAAGTGACAATTTCAGCATTATTCTCCTACCTTACAAAAGGGAGATCAGACGCTCTGAGACTATATATGTTACCTGAGCCACTTCACACTGAGAGTTCGTTGTCACAGAATCAAGCTGTAAATGCAATTAGTCATTTTCCCAGTCTCCTATCTCTATTACCAGTCCTATGACACATACTTCCATTTTCTACTCCTCTGGATCTTTCCATGGTTTTTCACCCTGAAGAAATGCATTTTAAGGACATCACAGCAATGAAATCTGATAAAAGTACACTATGGTGTGTCTTCAGCTTTTATTAGGACTGACAGAAAAATATTGATGGAAACTGTCTGAGAGGAAAATTTGGCTTTCAAATCTTATTTCTGGTCCCCAGACAACACAGTTACTTTCCACAGAAAATTTAATATTTTCTTCATGAGAATCTAATGCTTTTAGAACAAAAGACAATTCCCATGGCAGTCACATACCAGCCATATTATCTTACTTTCCCTCTACCAAAAAGCATGAAAGGATATTGTGTTTTCTGGAAGTTGTGGCCTGAGAATGGGATCTAGACTGCTGAAAAATGGGAACGTCAGGAACCCAAATTCTCATGAAGTTTCCCATAGACACATTTCAGAACAAGGTTTTTCCAAAAAAACAAGAAAGCAATTTTTTTGTTAAGATTTCTCCAACTTTGATTTTATGGTATTGGGAACTTTCTGTTGTGAAATGAAATAAAGAGCATCAGATATCTCCAGTTTCCCAGTAATCCTCTTCTGGGAGATAAAGAAAAACATTGATATGCTTATGGACATATTATATTTAATATCTGATTTGCTGAGAAGTGGAGGCTGAAATCTCAGTGGTTTTTCTCTGTACTTGGAAACTCAACAGGATGATAACTGCAATTAGTTTTCTACTCTTGTAAACAAACCATCTTGCATCATCGGCTTTGTGTATTCATTTACATTTGTGCTGTATACAGTTGAAGATTACTAAACACTAGATCTTAATTAATTGCTAACTGTAATTAATTTATTTGGGAGTTAAGTCCCCCCTCCCCTTCTGGCATTAGGAGTGACTCCCCCTTCAGATGAAATCTGTGCTTGAAGATCTAGTACCCTTTGTAACAGGAGCTGCTGCAGAGCTCTGCCCCATTTTCCACAAGCCAACAGTGCTTCTCCTCTAACCTTGTATAGCACCTTTAACTCCTTGCATTCCCCTACACTACAAAGACACATCATCTTTTTATGATGTAGGTGAATTCTACTCGGACACTCCTATAATGCTACTCGGAATGTTTTTTTTGGGTTTTTTTGCCTCTGCAGAGATGAGGAACCAATTGTAGGTTTTAGAGGGAGAATTTTCCAAAGGAGCTTCAGCATAATCTATCGTGATTTTTCTGCTGCCTTAAGGGGTTCACGCCTCTTGCTTCAGTAGCAGACTCTACAAGAGTATTCTTAAGGTGGTCTCTCTCTAGTGCTGCCCTAAGATTGTGCCTGATGTCAGTATAAAGACAGTATAAAGAGAGCCCAACTGCCAGACGATGGTTGGTCTGCACATAGAAAGACAGGTTTTGTGGTCATGGTTTCAGTTGCTTACAATGCCTCTGCCTCTTCAAAGTAAGTAGGTACTATGCTACCAGAATTACTACCAGACTTACATATATAGATATAGATATATAGGTATGCAAAGTATCATTAGTCTTCATTTAATACCAGTGCTCTCAAACTACCATCAGTGAAATACTTTACTACTGCTGAAGGTAATAATAACAATTTGTATTAGGGTAAGAAAATAAGGTCTTGGGTTGCTGAACAACTTTTAAGTTATTCAGTTCAAAAGAGTCATCTACAAAATGAACAGACCTTCCATTTCTTGAAACACCAGTTTTGAAACTATGCAGTCTAATAGACGGTGGGTTTGCAAATGTAGACCGAAAGATAGTATCATGCTCCTCTTCAGAAATTAAATCACATGAAAGTTCAGCTGCAAGTCCACTTGCAAAAGAAAATGGTCATCCTGGGGTGACACTAAAGCCTGGAGATGCATTTTCCATGGTTGTAGAGCTTATTAGTGGCCAGATCTGGAACTGAGTGTGGCTCCCTAAATGTCAGGTACAATGTTCTCTGAACTACGTTCTGTCTTAACCACCCAATGAAGAATTAATAAAAATCTCATCACGTAATACTATTATCAGAGATTTTTGTTACTTTATTATTGCTATAAAAGTTTCTTCACTGCTAGAAATCTAGTACCTTTTAATAATTTGCAATCTTATGCATCTGCTAGAAAGTCAACTTGCCTAATGCTTTTTTAATGTTCCATTAAGTAAATGTACCCAAATTTAGGACTTTCTTTGCTCACATCAGCTTTATCTTCTAACAATGGTCTCAGACCAGGTCTGTTAGGGTGAGATCATGATGTCAAAATACACTTTTCCCCCTCTAGGGCCCATATTTGCAACACAGAACCAATGCTACTTCCCGTGACTGGTCACACTTTGGATTTGGTTTTCCTTCAAACCTCTTTAGGGCAGAAAGTTTGTTTGATATCTAATCCCCTGAAAAAGATATGTGTGATGTTACAAAAATTTATATACTCCTACCCCAAAGGAGAGTTACAGACAATATCTGCTCAATCAAGTTTCATTTTTATGACATTTAAAAACTCATTCTTGTCATGCTCTTCTGTGATCATTTAAAAAGGGGTTTATATTTGGAGTCTATTTTTGCTATTATACTCTGCTTTGCCACAAATTGTTTAACAGTCCTTCATCTGAGATTCACTCCAATGATTACAAAAAACTTTATGAACACTGATGACTTTACGCTGTAAAGACGACAGCTGAGCATCAGGATTATCATTGCGCAGTGGGAAACACTGGCATCTGCTAAAAGAAATTTCAGGAAGGGACTGGAGAAACTCAAAGAAGATAGAGCATGACTGGTTATTAAATATGATCCCTGAGATGTGACATTCAGCTTAGGAAGTTCCTAACCCACTGGCCCTAACAAACTGGAAGAGCACAGTGGCTGTAGGATTTTGTGGTGCTTGTCCTTGTTCTGACACCCTTTTCTTGCACATATGCCAGTGGTCACTGAGGGAAGCAGGGTTTTACCTAGCCCCTTTCAGCTATTCCTCTGTTGTAAGTGGCTGACTGAAGCTGCTTTTCCTTTAGGTACTGGATTTGCACTTCTGATTCCGATGAAGTTAAAATTATGTTTGCCATAAAAACCCCAACATCATCATTGCATCTTCCTTCTGTTTTTCTTTATCTGAGAACACCTTACCAGAAATCATGTACTGGGAGTGAGATTCTTCTCTGAGTCATACCCATTGAATTTATGTTGAGTTACGTGTGTTACACGAGTTTTTGTAAGTAACTGAGAACAGAATGTAACCCAGTGAGCACAGGTAAGCCAGGTCTTGTCAGTTTCTACAGAAAGCACAAGGGAAACATTGACCGTAAAATACCGTATCACATTATCTTAAGCCAACATAAGATTGTGGCTCATTGTTTCAAGGTATTAATTCCACGATATCACAAAGTAGGAATGTAATGATTCCCGTGAACACAGTATCCAGTAACAATTTAAAAAACTGGAGGCATGACACGTGGCACACTGTCCTTTGCTGCACTAGGCGTGGAAACGCTACTTGCCATGCAGAGGACAAACCAGAAATTGCGCAAGAGCAATTAACTAAATCTTCCCTGCAGAAGAATCTGTAGACACACCTTGTCTTCTGTAATGAGATCAAAGAGCTCTAGAAATATACGTTTGCCAAGGCCTTTATAGAGCATTATCCCCAAATCACCTGGAATGTGAGTGACATGGTGAATGCTGTTGTCCTTGCTGGCATTTCTAAGCTTATACCTGGGACGGCACGCAACTCACATTTGTATCTTTACAGAAATTAATTGAGTAGCATTAGAAAGAAACATGAACAACCTGCTGTTACTTAGTGGATTCAGGACTAAACAGAACTACATTGCTTTACATTAGCTGAGCTGTCCTGCCTGTTATTCAATTACAGTCTTTACTGTCTCTCAAATTTAACTTACATTTCTTTACCTGCATTTTTTGTTTTGAATTACAAAAGGCCTCACAAAAACCTTGGCTAACCAGACATTCTTTGTGTCCCGAGACAGAGCTGCCTGTTCAAAGATTTTTAGCAATTCACCAAAAAAGATAGATCTGTATTGTGTAGTCTTTACGTTTGCCCCACATTTAAAGGAATCAGCTTCCAATGTGTAACAGCTACAAAATAAACCACAGATAACAACACGTCTAGTAGAACAACATGACTAAAACGCTCATTGAACTATAAAGGTTTGACTTAAATATGTATTTTTTTAATCTGCAGATTTTAGTACCAATATCACACTTTGAAAACGCTAAGCACATTACCAAAAGACCATGAAGATATTAGTGGTGTTTTCTAATAATTCTAAAGAAAAGTAAATGCAATTGTAATTTTAGACTGTAGGTGTCTATAATCAGTCTTATATGCTATACCTGAACAGTGATGACCCAGGTTTTTTTGTACCATTTTGTTACATTTAACAGAGAACTCATGGAGGCCCAGGTAGGGAGGTGAAACAGTGCTACAAGTTCAGTGTTTAATTGTGAGCCAAATGTATGCCCCAAAATAAAAAGAAATAAAAAATGAAAAAGAAATTTAACACCAATGCTACCAATTCAATGAAGTTCCATGTGATGAGTTTGACTAAGAGGTCTTTAAACTCAGCTACAGATTTCTTCTGCTTTGCAGTGACAGCCACAGCTCAGGCTAAACACGGCAGCACACCCAGGGCACTCAGTTCCCGATGCATGGGTTGGAACTTCCCCTTCTCAGCCGCGGCACACAGCTCTGTTTTCCCTTTTACTGACACAAATTTAAGCACGTACGGAAAAGCTCATTTCTGACAAAAAAGGAGATTTTAATGAAGCAAAAACGTAACCCACCCTACATTGCCCAGTCTCATTTCCAAAGCAAGTCATGTTCAGAGAAGCCATCTTTTGAAAGCTCCCTTCATTTGCAACCAGGAGTGGTCTGCAAGATGCCTTTCCTACCTGTCACTTTTATAGTCTTACTTTTCCTTGCACCTTGCCCACAGATGAATTCAGACCGTCCCAGTCCTAGTCTTTTCCCTATTCTCCTGATGTAGAATGGTGTCATCCTGCTAGCTGCTTATTACCTTTCAAAATGGGAATTGATGACCTGTTGGAAACTCCAGTAGAGGGAAAAAAGTCTGACTGGTAAGATGCTTCTCTAAGCTATCCTTGCTTTGACAAAAGTTTGTATGGAAAATCCCATCAGGTTTCTTCTTTTCTTCTGTCTGTGCTTCTCTCTAGAAGGGAGATCTTTACTGTCTTAAAATATTCTTGCACGGTGTCAGCAAATCAGACATTTATCTAAAATTAATCTGCAACTTCCCATTTAATGCAAAGCAGCTCACTTGCCCATGACATTCAGAGAATTGGTTATTTAAGGAGTTAAGCATAAGTATTAACATAGATAATTCGTTAATTAAAGAGCAACCCGACCAAAGTCAAATTAGAATAGTCATTATTATCAAAGAAGATCATTCTGTCTTAGCATTAGAAAGCTTGCCAGGGAAAATGTCATTGACAGAAATATGTGTTCTCAAAACAATTCAAGTGGCTTCTGACTGTTTTGAAAAGGAATAGAACTCTGCATCCTTTAGGCTAGACTTCTAAAGATAACTGGCCATGTAAAGATACCAAATCATTGCAACTTTTGCACAGAAGAGACACTTTTGAATATTTCTTGTGATTTCAATACAGATTTTTACAATTGTCTCACAGCCATTTCTGAAAAAAATCCAACTGCTGAGTCAGTTATGGCAAAACCCAGAAATGGATAAGCTCCCTAAGTACCCCATTTCCACTACTTTGGACTACAGTCCAAAGTTTAAGCCTGCAAACCACTGATCTAATGATTAGAGACCCACAGTACAGGGATGGGCCTCTGGTTCCAGTTCTCTCTCTAATGAGTGTTGGCACGTTTTGTATGAAACACTTCTTCAACACATCATCAGTCTTTAGAGCAGGAACGGTATAGCAGAACTTGGCACTCTTCTAAATGAAAGCCATCATGCATGTTATTTTCTCATTCATTGAAGGTTTTGCCATGAGGAATTAAAGTGCTCATGACTTAAACAGAGTCCTAAAAGAGCAGGTTTGCTGTTGTCAGATGTGGGAGATATGGAACCGAAGGCAACAGTACAGCGATCAGTTAAACATAGTTTGCAAAAATGTTTATTAACTTAGCTTTGAGTAAAATTAGGAAGAGAACTATGATCAAAGAGTTATTCTGCCATTCACTTTTTCTATTCATATTGTTCCTTTCATGGTGTTGTCCTTTGATGTACACACAAAGATTCTAGCAGATTAGGTAAAATCTGGATTAAAATCAATGCAATTTCACAGAAGGGGGCAAACTGCATTAAGGTCAATCAACGTAAGGTGTCTTTGATGCAGTTTAAATATTAAGTAACTAGCTCAAACATTGATCAATCAAACTTGTTTCCAGGGAAAAATAATAGCCCCCCCGCCCCCACTCCCAACCATAGGCAGCTCGTGAAGCACATAAATAGCAAGGTGGAAAAGGATAAAGCAATTTCCCTGAGACCAAAGAAAATTTGGGTTCATGGGGTCAAATTTTACAGTTCTTTTGCATGAAAGATACCGTGCCTAACTTGTGCAAATCACTTCCTACAGGTGTTGCTTGCCCTGCAGTTACTTTACTCTTCACCTTAATTAGTCCAGGTTACTAGCAAAAGGTATAATTTTCTATTCGGCTTTCAAAAGAATCTCACAGAATTGTTGAAGAATCAGGCCTTTTTGTAAGCAAAGGCGGCAGATTTCTACCTTGTTTTTCCTCTCATTTTCTCCTCAATGTATGAGGCTTTTTCAATTCTACCAAGGTCAAAGAACTCACATAGAGTGGTCAGATGCTTACATTGCAGCAAAGGATGTATAGCTGTTAGTGAACAGCAAATTGGATGTCTGCAAAGAGTGCTGGACAGCTGAGATATGTCCTTTCATATATATTTTGTAATTCACGACATAGACAGGGAAGATACTCAAAAGTCAGTAACTCACTTTAGATTTTCTGTTGTCACTAACAGTAGGATTTCCAAGCATTCTCATGGGCAACATGGCTTTCACGGGAACTCAACTAAATGAAAGGCCGTTCAGATTTAGACAGGCAAGGGCTGTGGTCACAGGCATGGAGTTATGATATAGGACCATGTTCTTCCCCATGGAGTGCCACGAACGTGGAACATCCCCTGCAAGACATTCAGTGGAGCACAAGCAGAGATCCATTTACTCCACAGAATTTGTCTCTGACTAGTTAACGAATTCTTAATTTTGCTCTGATTTCTCTGTGTGTTTGGCAGTCTGGTGCAACAGGGAAGGCCAAAAGCGGAATGGAAGTTGAGATGTAACTTCCTCTGCTTCCTCAGGAACATTCTGGCAGGTTTTGTGTTGCTTTTGGAAAGGTGGATAAATTATAGACTTTCCCCCACCCCATTTTTGTTTCAGCAATTACAGCTCTGACATGTTCCTGTCAGTTTGACATATTTGTGTTTCTCTTGTGTACTTGCTGAATGATTAATACCCAAGATATAATATTTTAATTCAGGTAGAATAGGACTAATTTTTTCATAGTCTTTGAATCTTTCCTCCAAAGAGAATCAACATTGACACCACAGAAAAAAGAGAGAGAAAGAAAAAACAAAAATATACCAGTTAGATATATTGAATTATAATATTCAAGCTACCTCTAGCAGCTTCAGTAGAATTTGTTGTACTTAGCAATTCCAAGTGCGAAGGAAAACACAGCTGACAATAGGGTAACATGGAAATAAAGTATGAATCTTGTTCTGTGGCTTACTCCCCAAGTACTCAAGGATCTTCTACCTAAAATATATACCTTATGATCAAGCTTCAAATGCCTACTAGATGTCATGATGCTTCATCTGACTCACTGAAATTCCTTATGAAAGGGTTACTTTTCTTTAATTTGACACATCTTTTTTATATATGTTTACATTTATGATTAGCTAAAAATAAATATGAAACATAAAAATACTTGAAGATTTTTCCACTTATAGAAGGTTGCCTATATTCCAAAAAATCTACAATAAAAAGAGCAGGTTACTATGTTAAAGGTCTTAATTTGTGAAAGTCAAATTTACATGATGCTTAAGTAGATAACACCACACATGTTCATTTGGACAGGGAAAAAATATGCTTATGATTGGTTTTAAAATCAAAGAATGTGCCAAAATCCCAGCTCACCTCAGCTCTGCGCCACTCTTCTAGTAATATAGCTCAGAGATTTTTTTCTTGATGTGCATGGGAAGCATTATGTCTTCCAGGATGATAGTTACATGAAAAAATTTAATCTTTTTGTTCCTATCTGAAATATAACAATTTTCAGTTGAACATAAACCTGTGTTTTGGAAAATGATAAATTCTTGAGCTAGCAATTCCAAGTGATGGAGATTACAGCTGGTTGGGGAAAAAAAAAAGTTCCCTTAGAAGAAACCCTAAATGGAATATCTGAGTTAGTTAGATTCTTTCAGCTGAGATTGTGAATTGCAAGTCTGAAATTACTATGTAAGAAGAAAGCTGTTTCAAACCAGTCTTAAATACAATAGCATGGGGGTTGGGTGTTAAGAACCAAATCTTTATCTGATAGTATATTTTATGACAAAATAAGAATAATATTAGGCCTATCCTTGAGGAAGGTTCAAATGTGGGGAAAAAGAATGAACATGTTATTTACAATCTCCATATAAAATAAAGCGCTCTCTGAAAAAAATATGTTCTCCATTTAAAAAAATCCCTTGGTAAGATATTTCAGTAGTTAATTACTGTCATTTATAATTTTCATCCTAATTGAATTTTTCTATCACCAACTGCCAGGCAATCTTTACACTCTTTTCTTCAGGGTCAGGGAACCTCTTCTGTCAGATCCTGCATGTGCTGTTTCAGTTTGTAATCAAGTCATATTTAAGCTTCTCTTGTTTTAGCAACCACAGTTAAAAATCCAGCTTTTCGCCAGGGGAAAAAAAAAAAAAAGGTCAAACACCTCTTAAAGGAGACTAAATGTGTTTTTGAGTATCTTATTCAAGGAATTATCAAACAGTTCACTGGGGCTTTTTGGCATCATATCCCTAGTGTCTGTAGATAATTATCTTGCACTTTTAAAGCTAGAACTTCTTTACATGTAGTAACGCACTTCATAATATGCACTTAAAATATCTGTTTACGCAGTCGCCAGAATGACGGTACTGTGCTTAAAAGATGAATTAAACCTTTCATTATCCTTAATAAAATACGAATAATTTTAAAGAACACCTATTGTGGTCTCTCACTACACTTTAGAAGAAAACAAAGCAAAAAAATTATTATAATTTAAAAAAAATAATTTCAACAGGGTAAAACTTGTTCAGCAAAGAAACAGTTCTTCTCTTCTGTAAAGAAGAACTCAAATTCTTAGCATACTGCTGCTAGCATTTATAGATTTCTTTTTCTGATGTTTCTCCTTGTCCTTTAAATATCGAAGGTGTCTCCTTTAAGTGCTATTTCAAACTGGGTATCAGGAAACTTTGCTTCTTGTGACTCATGAGTTAGGAAAAAATAATACTATAACATTTAATCAAAGCATTTCTAGTTTGTTTTTGGTTTTAACTCCTGTTTCAAGCTGGGACTACAGAGGAGAGAAAAAGCAGAACTCCTCCTAATTTCCATGCTCCTCTTTTCCCACAGTAACAGGATCATGGCTTCTGTTTCAGCTGTTAGATGGAAGTCAATCTAGTGATTATGAAGGAACTGTGGCCTTAAAAGCCCTGGAGAATTTCCTAGTGCACAACTGAAAGTAGTATAGCATGGTTTGGAATACCAGGGATTTATATTAGTCCTAAATATGACCTTTTATGTGTGGGAATCACCGAAAGCCATTCTGCTGCAGCATCATTTGTATACTGGCAGTTCCTTACTGAACTGTTTGAGTGACTGGGGTAACAGAAAATTTTTGTTTTGCTTGTGTGTGCAGCTTTGTCTCACTTACTAAACTGACTTTATTTTGAGACACAAGTTTACCTGCTTTTTCCCTTCTGATCCTCTCTTCCATCTCACTGCAGGGAGGGTGGGTAGGGTTGGAGTG
>NW_010549548.1:60251-80242 GCF_000687285.1 Phaethon lepturus | reverse complement strand
GGTGAATGCTTGGTTACTGATTCAGGCCAACCCGCCATAGTATTGATGACGGAGTTCATCGAGACAGCTTAACCATCCTCTGACACTGCAAGTGGCCTTACCATGGTCTGTAACCTGGCACAGAAAGTGAAGTTCACTAATAACTCAGTTTTAATAGCATAAGCTCTCTCCCTGTGGAATGCTAAGATCTGGCCGTCCCAGATTCCTTGCGCTCATCACTCAGCTGTGTAGATGTAGCAAAAAGCCCCACACTAAGCCCTGAGCAGGCTCACCTCTGGATCATGCTATTTGCATAAAGCTAGCCGAATCTGCACAACCAAACACTGTGGACTGATTTAATTCATGACATGGTAATCACAGATTTAATTTTCCTGAAATCAGAATGTGAACCTCTGTGGAGGACATTGTGGTGGGGAAGGGAGTTTGGTCTGCAACAACGACAAAGAAATTTGTATTGCCAAACCTGCACAGGAAAGCTGAGGCACATATAAGAGAAATAATTCACTGCAGAGCATCCAAACGCCCAATGGCAACGCTAGGAGATCCCCAGTGGCATAGCTATCAGAGCACACCAAGCACACTGCTTTTCTAAGATATTCGCTAGTCCCTTATGTTATATCACTGTCTTGTTGAAATTCAGTTTGCCCCTTGAGGTTTAGGAAGCACTTGCCAATGCTAAGGCAGTCCGAGTGCTGAGAACATGGCCTCTCACTGTAACAGTCCCCAGAGAAACACGAAGGACCAAAATCCCATTCACTTCCCTTTTGGCCATCTCTGTTACATACCTTCCCCCGCTCACTCCCTCTCTGGTTGCTGGAAGAGATGATACTGCATATCAACCTACAGTTTCTTTGCTGAATTTGCAAATTCCTGGGTTATTTTTTTTCTTTTCCCTGTCTCATTTGATTTATAGCTTTGGAATGCTATTTGAAGGCTTTGCAGCCTGTTTCTGGAGGACTCCGTTTGAACACATCTCTGCTGGCCCTCCCCCACTTCTCTTGAGGAGAGTTCATGATAAGACTGTTGCGATACCTTCTGCCTCTGCTGGTCTCTCCAGTCTGCGAAATGCACTCGTCCTTCCCCAAGAAATGATTCAGTATGGGTAATAGATCAGATTCTGTCCTTTCTTTGCTTTATGCCTAAAAGAATTGCTCAGCTGCTGAGTACTGTCTAAAAAATGTTAATCTATAATTTTTTTCCTGGGAGCTAAACCATTCTGATATATAAAAAATGTGGGCCATGGTGTGAAAGATGTCCAGGCAGACAAGCCATCAACATTGTCTCAGCATTTTAATGTTTTCTTCTCATATTCTTCAAGCCTACAACAAACAGTGCACAGACAGAAGCTCTGTTTCCCCTATCAGGTAAGGGGAAATCTGACTTATCTGTAAGTGAAGAAACTCTCATCGTCCTTGCCACACCAAAATGTGACCCAAGTCAGACTGCAGCTGTTTCTTCCAATATTTCATTTTTGAGTGAGCTGGAGGGAAAAAAAAAAAGCCTCCTACCCATAAGAAGTTGGATCAACATTGCAGTGCTGTAGGTGGTCATGGCAGATCTCGATGGCCAGTTTCTGAGTCAAAACCCCATTGTGTTTCCTCACAACACTCTTTAGGAGCAAGCTCGGGAACTGATTCTTCATGTGTTTGCAGCACGAGAAGACAGCATACTGTTCCATAGATAATCTAAGCCATGCTGCCAGTTCGTGAGCCACAGATCTCACTAAGTCCTATGAAAATGCTGTGGCAAATTCCTTGCAAAGCGTTTCTTAACCATCTTCTACATAAACATGCTTTGAACCTTCTGTGGACACTTGTGTGTGAGATGTCTAATTTGATGCTTTATGAGTCACCTGTGCCCTGGAAGACACAGTGCATAGAACAGTATATAATTATTGGTCAATGGAAACTCCTAACAGAGAAAATAATTAATGCCTTGTATATTCATGGCAAGGCAAAGAAGAAGGAGCCACAGACTATGACCAAATGATGGGAAGTTGATGGGAGCTTTGCAGTTTGTGAAGCACTTCAGTTTTTGATTGTTTCTTCTTTCCAGCCTTGTGAGTTTTTTTATTATTATTTATTATTTTTGTTAAATCTACAGGAATTTACTCATTGTATTTTCCTATTCATCTTTCTGGATCAAGCTAGCAAAATGTTTCTCCCTTCTTGAATGTGAGACAGAAATGAAGATGAGCAAAATTTTCTCCATGAGAAGAGACACATATATATGTACACAACCAAAAAGTAAATTACTGACACAGTTTTCAAGCAGATCTTAAAAAATGAATTCTGTTCCTGTTCAAGCAGGATTTACCTATCTCTTCATTTTCTACTGAATAAGAAATACAGCAAATATCACCAATTCCCTCCTCCCCCCAAAAGGTTGTGATGATGGCTTAAACAAAAACACTGAGCTTATAAGCCAGGCATGATTTGGGGAAGTCAGGGTCATGAAAATTAAGCACTGTTCCTCACATAGGCATTTTGAGCCAATTTTAACTGTGTATGTTTCCAAATAATGAATGGAGAAAAAAGTCCTCATTTTTGTAGAGCAGGAACAAGTTACATTTATGTTACGGTGAAGGAGAAGGAAGAGAAGGGCTAGGTAGGCTGATTGAGCTTGTTTTGGGATTGCACTCAGTGGTTCTTCAACCATTTATAGGTGAAGATGCACTGTGAAATCAGCATGTCACAGCACTATCAAACACTATAGCT
Organism: Phaethon lepturus; assembly: GCF_000687285.1. Classification (NCBI taxonomy): domain Eukaryota; kingdom Metazoa; phylum Chordata; class Aves; order Phaethontiformes; family Phaethontidae; genus Phaethon; species Phaethon lepturus. The sequence goes on along the minus strand of NW_010549548.1, from coordinate 77,525 downwards.
GGCTGACAGAATGGAAACAGGACCTGCCCTTTTTATTTGTTGTGGTTATGACGGTGGGAGGGAAATCAGTTTTAGTTCGTTTTGTTTTTTCCCTCCCCATATTTGGGAATGTTTTCTAACTCAAGCATAGGTTTCACAGGAAGAACTGATGGCTAAAAATCCCACATACATCCCACATACACTCTTACAGCCCATTTGCCTTAGGAAACCTGTGAGCTTTGTGTTTCTAAGACACAACAAACACACACATGCTTCCATTAGATAATTTTCATGGCCTACCATTTGGTAAACAACTGTGCGGAATGCTAATTTCACTGTTTCTACTCCAGTTCTTTATTTTTGCACATCTGTGTGTGAGAAAAACATCACCTGTATTTAGAAAATAAGCTTTTCAGAAAAGTAGTGCCTTGAAGGTAGACCACATTGTCCTCAGTACTAATGCCATGTAAAACATAATTCTCATGCCGAATAGAAGAAATTAGTTCTCATGGTAGAGCAACAGCTGGTCCATTGACATTCCCATCTTTCCATCCTTGTGTTTCAAATTTTTGTTCAACATTTGGGCAGAGCCTTCCACTTCCAAGTTCTCAGCCAGGAGCACAGGTCCTACAGACTACTGGCAAACAAAACAATGCTTTAGTGTAGGACAGGGCTCTAAGGCTTTTTGAGACGTATTATTCAAATATTAATAACTAAATAATATGTTTCTGACTGGTTTTTGGTGCTGGAGGATGAAAGCAATGCACCGAAGGCTTGTGCTGAAGATCAGCCCTCTGGCTGAATATGGCATCTCTGGCTCCCATTCAAATCCATTCACAGCACAGTTTCTACCACCCCTAGTCTTCCTCTTGGACACTATCTAGGGTCCACGTGGGCCCTAGTTCCTTGCTAAGATGTGTAATTTATTAAAGAGGGGCACCATCCTGCACTGGTTACTGAAACCATGAGTCAGCTTCCAACACCAGCGCACAGCATGCTGAACAGCAATGATACAATACACCGAGCGCGGCTAAACTGGGCCAGCAACAAGTGGTACTGATGTGGCAAACAGAGGAAAATGACTTGTGTGTTGTTAACAGCTTGGTGATACTGTTTTTTTTAAGTGTGGGTGGCAACAGAAGAGTAAGACCAATATAGTAACGCCCAGGAGTCTCCAGAAATGTAGAAACAGCTACTGTTCAGCTTTACTGTTGTACCGGTGTTACAACACCACGAAAATAAATATAGGAATTAAATAGCAAGTTTTAATACTTACACATAATTACAAAACACATACTTCTCTCACATGTATTTCAATGAGAAAGGAAACAAATGCATTATCTATGTTCGCATATGTAATTCCACTTATTTTTATAGACCTCACAAGAAAGCGAAAGGTTGTCAATAATCTTTCTTTATCCATACAGACTAAATGATAGCAAAGAAGACCAACATTGAAGTACAGATTAATAACATTGACACCGTTGAGAAACACAGCCAATGAAAACGCAGCCTGTCCAAACAACAGGCTGATTTTTCCAAGGTGTTAGTGACAAGCATGATGATTTTTGTGATCTTTCTTCAGGAAATACTCTTTCCTTCCTCCCATCCCTAACCTCTAGTTCAGATATAGAAAGAATTGCCATGATGGAAGAAAATAACTATTTGCTTACAGAACTCCTTCAACTCCTTCACAGTCTCCCGATTAAACACGCCATCAGAGGCTGGCTGAAAGTACCTGCCTCTGAGAAGTCCTGCAGATTGCAAGGAAGATTATTTTTAATTCAGCTAACAAAGAACTGCTATTCAGGCAAACAGATGCTGACAGATCTTCTTCCATCCTAAGCATTTACAATGTGACCTTGATTGAATGCATACACGGTTTTTGTTTTGTATATTTACATATTGACAGCTAAACATGCATGTCCTCCTGGCGGTTCATGGAAGGTCAGAATATCTTTGCAACTGCAGCAAAACACATCCCTGTCTTTTCTCTTATTATTTTTTTTTCTTTCTCTTTTTCTTTCATCTTCACTTTTTATTTTTCTCTGTTTTACTGACAATAGACCTTCAGAAAGTCCACCGTATGTTATAATGCCTGTTACAAATGCATATTCTCTGTCTGAAACTGAACAAAGGTGATCAGTATTGATTGTAGAGAAAAATACAAACTACTGGTACTGAGTTTTCCTGGGTTTACTTACTGTAACTGATATTTAACTCGAGGCAAAAACTAAGGTACTGGAGTAGAAATAAACATGACATAAGACACTATTTCTTCCAACTGCAAACAGATTATTTGTCAATACATTTGAATTCTGTCCATGCTTGTGCTCTTGAAAGCAGACATGGATTTATTATTTCTTTTAAAGTCATAAGGATATGGCCCAAGGAAAATAATGAATGACAGTGGCTATACAGAAATGGGTTTAAAGGAGGTGGAAAAATGTTAAGGTTGTGAATAAACAAGGGTTTTACACCAATGAAATTTGTGGAATGGAAGAGCCTTCCAGGAAAAAAGCAACTGTACTATGGCTTGAGCCTTGACAGACTGCACTGGCATTTTCAGCATCACATTAGTTCTTCCACTGCCATTCCACTCCTACTTCCAGGCCATTACAACTGTGATAGATTTTACACCTGACGGAATAAAACTCAGGAAACAGTGAAATATGAAAAAAATGCTCCACAGATTGGCATGCTCTAACATACTTGCTGACCCAGAACTGCTATCAGAGAACAGCGATCTAACTGACATTTTTCCAAAATGGCAGTGGGCACACTGAACACCACCATATGGGATCCTGGGGGAGCTCAATCCACAAATAGCAGAATAGGAAGCTTATAGAAAATGTTAGCTGCAGGGTAGAAAAGGACTTTTTCCTCTTGTTGCTTAGGATTTTACAGCTTGTAGTCTGAAATGCACTTTAAACTTCATAGATCCTCTGAGGATAGTCAAAAGCGGAAGATTCTCATGAGACCTTAACACCTCCCACTCCCAAACATTTGGTTAAAAGATTGGCTTACAGCCTACAAAAATAAAATACTAAGCACTTGACTGAAATGGCATGCTGTATTAGTGACAGAGTTAAGAAGAAAACATAGTTTATCAAATTCTAACTGCCAAGAAAAAGAAATGTCTCCAAATAAGACATAAGATATAGGACAGGCCTGCACTGAAGACCGGTGTTCCCCCAAACTAGCTCTATGGTAAGAATGTCTGAAAAAAATCTTAAGCTGTGTATATGAAGCATGCCAAAGACTGAAAAATCTGCATAAGAAGTCAGATAAATTATTTCACAGAGCACTTGATATTCCCCAAACCAGACTGTTAGCAAGACCCTTGCTTAAAGTTATGACAATTCCTAAACTACTCTTGATCTGTTCAATGGGCAGGTTTCCTTTTAGATTAAGAGAAAACCAAAAACCCTCAACCATCCACAGGAATCTCATTGGGGCTTCTAAGCCTTCCGCATACTTTTTTTGCTGCATTAAAAAAGAAAAAGTTAATACAAAAACTGGCCAAGAGATACAGCTCAACTGGTGGACATCTTTAAGCTCCTACAAGGAGCAGCACTGGCAAAATTCCTGAGTCTGCAAGGGACCACATTGATCTGTGACATCCTCTGGATCATGGTAAACTGTTTTACTTTGGAGTGCTGGAGAAGCCTCATGTGCCAGCTTAGCCTAAGGGCTGTGGTGCTTGAAAGAGGGCAAGGAAAAAAATCAACTACATAAAAAGGCCAGCTAGAGGTTTGGAGCACTTAGAAGCATAATTTTATTAAAAGGTTTTTTCCCATCTTAAGAAGTTTTTTGTTTAGGAGTTTGTGCTCTGCAGAAGCCTGTTTCAGATGTAGAAAACTTAGTTAGCTGGGGCAAAAAGTGATTCTGGCTTGAAGACATCTTTCCATCTTCAGAAGACCAGGTACATACAGCTTGAAAATGATGCAGCAGTTCACATTAAACAGGCAAATTAGAGTTCACTGTGGAAAAAAAAAAAAAGCTCTAAATTCTGCATTCTCTTTTAATACTACTAATTTACTCTGAGTATAAAGGTTTGGTTGAAGCTATTAGACAGTTTATAAATAGGAATTAAAATTCCATCAAGGATTAAATTTTTAAAAAGCGTGAGTGTGTATTTATGATATAGGTGTATATTTAATAATAGATACATCTTTACTTAGGTTCCTAAGTCTTCTCTGTTCTTGCCCCCTTGTTTGTTCTTCTATCCTTCAGACCATCCTCTGGGAAGCTGAAAAGAGATTTTTTGAATGAAAATCACAGAGATCTTTAACAATATTTGTACCCTCAAAACATTCCATATTTTCCATGGTTTCACAGACTAACATTGAAAATTTACATCTTGTGTTTTGGAGTTGCAATTATTTTGACTGAATTTTTCACACTGTGTACACAGAAAACATATATGTATATTTTTTTAATAAATTTGGTTTTAAAAGTGTTCCAGAAAATATTGTTATCATACCACAATATACTTTTGGAAGATAATAAAGGATCCTACCAATTTTTTTTTTATTTGTCAAGATCTAACAACGTCACAAAAGTTGTGTATTACAATATTTCTACATGGAGAGAAATAAGTGGACCAATTTCAGCTAAGCCAATGCTATTTATTTGAATTACATACATTCCAATGCTACTTACATATTTATATATAAGTATATATATAAGATATATTTATATATATCACACAGAATCACACAGAAACACTAGGTTGGAAGGGACCTTCAAGATCATCAGTATGTATATGTAGAAAATAAAGGAATAAAATACAGTCCAAAATAACTATGTATTTATAACTATTTCGATATTCACATTGATACGGCTTCACCTTCAGGCAGTGGTTCTTGTTGGTGAGAAGAAAATTTACCAGAGTTTATCTCCAGCTTTTAAAACAGAATTTGAAATTTCTCAAGAAAAGGCTCCCTTGCAACACTGCATCACTTTCATTTTGTTTATAGCTGAAAAAGTCAAGAACAGCCATCCTGGCAAGATGGTTGCCCAGATTCTCTTATGAACCAGATATCTAGGTGCTCGCTATCACTTGAATAAGAAAATTAAGTCAACTTTTCCTTCCTTCAGATTGACTATCCCTTGCCCATTCTTGCCACAGGCACAGCAAGACTCCACTGAACTTGGCTTTTGTTCTGCACAGTTGCACTTACCGAGCAAAGGCATCACAGCCATTATATTAGCTGAATCATTGCAAGGCTTGATATTAGCATGGACATGTCTCCTTAAGCAGGTGCTGACAGCCCTGAACTCATTCTGCCTGCCTTCCTCATTGCCTGGGTGAAAGCCAGGTCCAGTCCAGAAACCATTTTATATCACTAATTTTTTTCTATATATAATAGAAACTACCGGCAGGCTTTGGCACTAAAAGTTGTTATCATAAGGTCAAAACATTCTCCAAATAGTGGACAAAACCAGTTGCCACACAGAGGGGACTTCTTTTGAACTTAAATTACTAACACAGGACAGCGGTGTTTTCAGTGCCAGGAATTCCTGACAACAGGTCTGGAGCTCCACAGCTTCTGCAGTTTCTCTCAGCTTGTGTAATATATAAACTATAGTGAAAATCTCATTATCTTAAACTTTCTTGAAAGCTCTCTATATCAAAAAGTGTGCTAAAAGCTGCTAGGGTTTTGTGGTTTTGAATTCCTAATAGGTAGTCTCTCTTTCTTGTCACCTCCCACCCACCCAAAAGAAAGTATGCATCCTCTCAGGGCAGTCTAGTTTTCTCTTAAAAAGCCAAAACAGGTTCAATGAAAAACAACAACAACAATAACAGCAATAATAATAATAGCAATAATAATAATAATAATATCTGGATAAAACTCTCTCTGACATACTTTGCATTTCCACTTCCCACTGAAAATACTTTCCCTTTCTCTTTTTATTTAGTTGTTTTCCCTGCCTTTGTGCCTGTTGCTTCTTTGCCTCAATTCCTTTGATTTCCACCACACTGTCACAACCAGACAGGTTTTGTGGCTCTGCCTTGTGGAGATATTTGTGAGAAGAGGTTGGGGTTTTTTTTGCAGATGGCACATACGCTATTACAAAAACAAACCCAAATGTTTGTGGTCTGTAGATGTAAAAAGAAGCCATTAAATGGGGTGGAAATGGATCATGAGAGGGTCCTTGGCTGATGTTCTGGCTGACTCCTGAGCCAGCTGGAGAGGGGGTGAAGGGAGGTGGTTGCAAAACCCCAGCCCCAGTGACAGTCCTGTCTTTTATTTTATTTAGTTGTTTTCTCTCTCTGACATACTGGAAAACTCTATAAAATGCAAACCAGAAGGAAAATAGCTTGTTCCCTTATTTAAATAACCACAGCATACATTCAATTTTGAGTTGAGTACTTTTTGTTATGTCGAAAAGTAAGTGGAAAAACCAATAGTTTTTAACCAGCTTGAGATGAAGGTGGCAGTTATCTCTGACTCCAGGAATTCCACTTTTTGAACACATTTAAAAATATTATCTACTCATACTGCAGTCTCTCTAGGACATGTTGGATTATGCCCATTCTACAGCTTGTACATTGTGTAGTTCCATGCAGTACAGCTATGCAGTAGAAATTATGGATCTCCACATTAATTTAAACCTACTGGCCTGTTGCTGTCACACAATGCACATTTGTGTAAAATTCAAGCATTATGGTGAGGTGCACATTGTGTAAAACAATACAGCTTAATTCACGCACGCATGAGATGAAATCCAGATCTCTTGTCAACTCTCTATTACTCAAGGTAAGGAAGGAGTGTTAGAGACACCAAGTTTTTTCTTAACCCAAAGTAAGGCAAGTATTTCACTCTTCACTACAGGATAAAATCTTCCTCTCTGCCTTGATCTGTTTTGGTCCAGTCATGTTTATCAGCAGCAGTTCACCTGGAGGTGATTCTGAAATATGTATTTCCCAGAGGAGATTTATGATCTCAAGTGTGGTGCATTATTGGAGATGGGCTCATGCAAACACTCTGCCCTATACCAAACAAACTTCAGAAGAAATTCACAGGGCCTTGAGGGCAAGAATGCACACTGAATCAGTTAAGGTCTGCTCTGGAGCTAATAAGCTCATCTGGACCTGAGCTGCAGAGTTAGCTTGGAGTTTTTGCCAAACTAGGTGCAAGAAAAATTAGTACCTTCCTTTTTTGTCCACACTTAGGGTGGTGTCTTCCCTGTGTGGGAGGCAGGGTCTCCTGGCCAATGCTGGTTTTCAAAACACACTCTATTTTCACTTCACAGACCCCTGCTTTGAGGTATCCCAGCGTTTGACCCTGGCTGTCCTGTCTTTGTGTTCTGCCTTCTAGTTTGTGCGCTGCTGAGCTGCCTCCACAAGGAATCACTGGGGTGGTTTTGCAAGGCCCTCTGGACCTCTCCTAGTTCTGTGTGGAGCCAATGTGGTTCCAGCAAGGTTTATGAGTCCTGGCTCCACTCCATGGGAAAGCAGCCAATTTCCAAAAATGCAGATAACACTGAAGGGAAGACAACATCAGTAGTGTGGTGCTGAACCTTTAGTAAATGTCCCTCCTGGACAGCCTTCCTCAAGGCTTCCACACAAATCCGCAGCTTGACAAGCAATTGCTTATAGTGAAAGGCTGACTGAAATATTCATGCTATCTTTCTACATATAGTTGTTGACAGGGTTTCAGAAGAAAGCAAATTAAATCCCAGAATGTCCATCCAGAATACAGCTATCCAATCAAGTGCAGTTGTACCACTTGAGTATCTCAAATGACCGGATAAAGCTCTTGAACATCTGATACTTCACTGAACTGCTGTCTTACAGAAAAGTGGTATGAGTTAAGCTGGTTTGGACTTTTGTCAAAAATCAGGAGGACGGAGGCAGACTCTATAACTTAGATGGACCAAAAACATACTAGAAAATGAGCCTAAATCTCCTGCAATATTTAAGTGCCCTCCTTAACCCTGAAGAAAAAAAAAAAAAAAATTACCTTGCTCATTCTCTGGCCTGCTCATTATACATTTATAAAAATACAAAAGCTTCAATAGGGCAGGTGGTGGAAGCTGAGCAAACCCATAGTGCTAGTAACCGTGATTGCTTGGGCTACATTAATGACAAGTATGCAAACATATTTGAATGTAGATTCTCTCAGATGCATACTCAATATGTAGTTATCTGTCTTCTGTTGGCTGCTGTGACTGGGAAAGTGACTCACTCATCTGTCTCCCTTGTTTAAGCATGGGCGGCTTTGTTTTGAATACACTGCAAAACAGAGAAATATGGTTAAATCTGAAATATTTTTTAAAATAAGTACCATTTCTATCTCAGCTGTCATTACTGTCAAGTAATGCTCTCAAGTTTTTTCTTCCATGCCTACAATGGAAAGTAAAGAAAGAGAAGATTACTGGAGTCCTTAATTTTGAATCTGGAAGGGACCATCACAAGTGCCCAATATGACCTACAGGATAGTTTCTCCTGCACAAGCTGTCTCCAACTTTCCATTAAAAAAAGGCTCTAGGTGTTGAATAGTTTCCCTCCTCTGGAAAGCTATTCCAGTGTTTGTTTAAGTAGTGTTTAATTGGTTTGTTTCCTTAAAATGTGTTTTCAGTGTCTATTTATTTATTACTTCCATGTTTTTAATGATCTCACATAAAGATAAATTTCTCATGAATAAGTGATCATCAGAGATTTAAGAGGCTAGCTACAATTTTGTGCTGAAGGCGCACAATAAATCATCCAGGTTTTCTAAGATGTCAGTCAAGAACATCATCCTGTTTTCATTGTAACAGCCTACTTTCATGAAAGGGCTTAGAAGAGTTCTCTGGTGCCAGGCACTTTGTTTGATGTTGCCTGCACAACGCCCTATGGTTTGTACGCTTTGGACGCGGTGCTTATGAGTCCCTGGGCATGGTGCCAGTGCCACAAGTGATGCTCGAGTGAGTTTAGTCCATTTCCAGTGCTCTTACATTCACTTCACATTACTGGGGCCATGCAGCGTCACAAAAATAAAAGCACAAGTCCCAGAAATTACACTTCCAAGATGAAGGTAAACAGCAAGCTCTCTAAATGTGTAAATATTTTTTTGTGTAAACATCCTTTTGCTAGCATATTCTTTAGGTTTGGAGTTGTTACAACTCATTGAGTTGTTTTTCTGATTGGATAGCTTCTTTAAAGCTCAGTGCAAGGCAGTACAATGCTTGTAGTGTGCACTGAGGGCAAGTGGAGACCTTGTCCTCTATTTTTACCTATACTTAGGAAAGGTCTTGCCTTTCACAGGAACAGCCAGAATCAGGTAGTAAATGAAGTTCCAGCAATGATTTACAGTGATATCACTGAACACTTTGTATTATAATAAAATAGTTTATGTAAACATAATTAAATAATTCCATGTCATATGCTGTCTCTGATTAATACAGTGACTTGATGATTGTAATTTTTTTTCTTTTTTTGTTGATTATTTTAACAGATGTTAACCTATAAGGGTAACTGCACAACTGTGGTTCCTTCCCAGTTATTTCAGTATCTCATTTTAATAAACGCCTTGCAGTTCATGTTTCAGATACTGCCCGCCAATAACTGCATATTATATGTTGTGTCTCAGGACGAGCTTTAAAGAAATATCCCTAGAAATAATCTTCCCTTAAAGTCTTAAGTGAGTATCTCCCACAATAAACCAGATTTTTTTAAAAAAGAAAGTTTTAAAAAACAGTACATGACAAAACAGGGCAGAATCCACCCCTCTCAGAGGAGGTCGTCTGCTGTCAGAAAAGCCAGACTAAGCAGCAGCTGATAGTCAGGAGTGACAGCTCATCAAGGAGGCCAAGCGCTGTTCTGGGAAGGCACTGGGCCCTGGGGAGGAAGAAGTATTGCCTCCTCAGCCCCTGCATCCCTGCCCACATGGCATCCTTCATTTTGCTGATCTCTGGGAGCCCTTTTCACAGAAGCAAAGAGTTGTCAGCTGGCTGGTCTGCATTTCTGGTGCAAATGCAAGATTGCCCATGGACATGGGGCTGAAGGGAGCCACTTGTTTTCCTGGTGAAGTGGATAAAAATATGCACAACTTCCCTGTTTGGCCAGCACCACCTTCAGGGGGCAAGCCCTACAAGGACCCTAACTGGAGGAAGGCAGGTGATAATGGGGTCCAGCAGAGCTTGCCCTCCAAGGAAGTAATGTGGCACATCACTGATGAAAAATTACTTCCTCCAGACCTCTCCTGCCAGCACTCAGTTGGGACATTCATTCCCAGGCTGATGCCTGCTCCACACTGCCACAATACTCCTTGTCTGAATGCAGCCCCACTCTGCTCTGACACTGGGTTCCATGGCCCTTGTTTGCACAGGTTATTCCTCTTCAGATCAAGAATGTGTCAGAAAGAACTGACTTTCCCACCGACGGCTGAAGCTCTTAGTCACCAACGGAAACAAAAGGAAAGGCAGCAAACTGCCATTTTAAGAGAAAACAGCAGGGTTACTCTTCAGATCGGAGAATTGCCCTTTTACCAAGATGTTAATTTTGTTTAGATTCTGTACGTTGATTTGCTGTTAGTTGCCTCATCCTCCTTCTTCCCCATTCTTAAGAAGAGATGGTGTGTGCTATTATTTTCAGTTTGATAAATTAAAACAGCACAAGGACTAGCACTTGGCTACCTTCACAATATTAGCCTTAGGAAAGAATGACTAAAGCCTGGATTTGTTCCAAAAGCTTAAAGTGCTCATACTGCCTCAGAGATACTGGCTCATACCTGTTACATGCCTACAGCACAGTCTAACTCTGCTGCTTTCTGTGCTGTAAAATGCCACACAGTCGACATTTAACCCATTGTGGATTAAATTAAGACTTTGCAGGATCTGCCAGAAACAGTAATTTTCAAGCAATACCAAAAAATAAAATACACACCCCCCCCCCGCCAACTCAGAGGGATTAGGATGTTAAAAATGTTTCTAGCACCTCAGTTAGTCTGTGTGGAGGGGGTAGACTCTTCATCAGACAGGGCTGAGGGCATGTCAGGGTGGTCTGGATCACATTCTGTATTTAACCTCACTAATTTGTTCTGAGCCCTCTCCAGATCAGAGGATGCCAAGTGCCCACTTAGTGCGATAATGTAAACACACCTGATAAGAATTCAGACCATCAACAGGTATTGACTAGCAGCGTTCCAGTGAAGTCACTGATCTTTAAGGATTCCTTCTTGTAGACCCAGTTGTAGCTGTCCCTTTCTCTCCAAGCTATCCTTAGCCCAGAGAATCACATCCATGACCTCTACTTTCTTCTTCCCTTCTCTTCTGAATATCTCCCTCCACACAGTCTGCTGCACTTGGAGCATGCCTCTGTTCTTTTCCATGAAAAGTTCATATCTCTTTTTCAACTGTGACCAAGAGCTGTCATCAAAATGCATTCTCCTTCTTTCATGTTGACTTGCAGGTTATGTTTACATGCACTCAATTCAGGCTCAGACACTGACGTATCAGAGGAAGGTTTGCTAAATAAGAAATCCAGCCCATGTGGTCAAGACTGCCTACTTACAAGAGCAGCAAAGCATTCATTTAGATGGAAAAACTGGCCCTCCAAGTTTTTCTCTATGGTGGTAGTCTGGAGACAGGAAAAATCCTTAAGCCAAAGAACAGATAAAACAGGTGTTTACAGAAAGGCTTAAAAACAGACTGAGGTCCTCAGGAGGAGAGTGCAGTGAGACTTAAGAGGAATGTAAAATATAAACATTAACACAGAAGGGAGCAGACAAAAAACTTTCATGACTGAGAGCTTCAGTTTACAAAACCAAAAAAAGGTGTTTCCACACAGGAGAGATGGACACAGAAATTTGCCACAGAAACCATCTTCAGCTATCTTCATCTCAGAAGGTCGACATCTGAAGCCCAAAAGAGAATGTGAACAGGAGACAGATACAGCAAAAACTGTGTAAATGTTGTGTTGGTTTACGCAACCCCGTTTTTATTCTGTTGGTGAAAGTAATGTGCAACTACATTGAGAAACCTTTTAAAGCCATGTGTCTTGACAAATTTGTTCTGTATTACACAGTAAACTCACAAAGCAGAAGCTCTAGAAAAAGGGTATGTGTGTGTTTGTTAAGGTACCATAACCAGCCTGGACTGGCGGGCACCACTACCAGCTTGGAGCAAAGAGATTGTGTATCTTATGAAGAACTGATGTGAAAATGGCATTTCCTAGAAAAAGCATGCTAGAGTGGCAGGAAGGTGAAACAACAGCTTTTTTTAAATTAGAAGGTAAAATTACACATCTGTGCATTCTGGCAGTGCCAGAAGTATGTTACTTGATCCAGGGGAAGTTTCTTTCACAGAGCTGGACAGTCAGCTACCAGCCTCATATGTCCACGCTGAGGCTGCGACCCTCAAACCTGATCTGGAGAGTTCACTCACATTTATGAGGATCTCAGCAGGGACAGACACTGCTTGTTCAGAGGGGACCTCAGCAATCACAGGGGTGTGCAAACCTGACTGCAGGGTCCAGTGGCAGAAGTGGGGCTGGGGCTTCTCTCCCTAAAAAGAAAATGTCCTTTAATGATACATGATACATGATGCCCATTCACAGTAGCTTGCAAGAGTTTTCTCCCTTGCTCTGCCCCATTCTGAAAGGGCTCCTACTGAAAGAAAAATTCTAAGCGCTGCTTTTAATCTCCTCCCTGCTCCATTGTCCTGTACATCCTTATAGCGATCGCTGTTACATGTGCTTTCCATGAAAACAATCTCTCCAGTTATTCTGGAGACTGGCTTTTACAGCTGAAAAAAAACCCCAATCTGCTTTTAGAAGTCACAATTAAAGAACAGGTTTAATCCATGAGAAAAATGACACACACTTAAATACAGACAGTGTAAGACAGACACTGCTCCTGCTTCAGGAATTTTTCATACTCTGATGGCTGCTTGGTCAGCAGAGCAAGAACAGGATCGTCTTCCTGCCTGCCTCTCGAGAGCATTAGTCCAACACAGGCTGTTGGTCAATCCTTACACCCTTTCCCATCCAGTAAAGAGGAAATCCACACAGAAAGAGATGTACTGGGAAAAAAGGGACCAAAACAGGTCAAAGAAGGGTAACAAGAGGTAACACAGCTGTCTAGGAGGTTGGTTATGCGAATGTGACAGCACACCAAGGCCCCTGTCAGGGAAGACTTTTTGCAGCCTCACTCCTGAAGCATCTCCCGGGCCACACAGGGCTCCAGCAGGCTGGGCTCACAGCCTGGGAGGAAGGTACATCCTCCTTCACCCAGTAATTCCCCTCACACCGGCTCCAGCGTTGCAGGAACATCTTGAACAGCGCCCAGAGCAGAGGTGGCTCACATCTGGTGAGCTCAGCCTGCACAGCTGCAAACATCTGTCTGGGCAGGCAGTCTCCGGGAGGGTTACAACGCAGCCCGAGCGGCAGAACGTGGTAAGTCCGCCGACCCCACCGCTGGTCTGTCAACAGAGAGAGCGCATGCTGCACCCTCGCTAAGGTCAGCCATCTGCTCCAGGACATGGGAAGACAGGAGCGGCTCAGGAAGTTGGTCAAAGCTCTTGGCGGCAGCCCCCAAAAGGAAGGATTCCTCATGGTTTTCAGCATGGTGTGGAGCTTTGACACTGTTCAGGGGATGTCAGTGTGTATAAGAAAAGATGGTGGTTGTCATGCGTGCAGTTGTCGTGGGGCCTGAGAAAGGGGAGTATGAAAGATCAGCTTTTGGCTACAAGTTCAGCACCCATCCTCAAGTCCCTTACATTTCCCAATTACCTAAATTTCTTAAAAGCACACCTGCTTTTAAGCAGAGCATCTATGAGCTAAGTAAGTGGAAGAGCTCTTCTGCTTGCTTTCAGTGAGGTGCTCTGTGGTGACAAACTTGTCCTTTGGACAGTTAAGACAGCTGCGTGCCACGAGTGTCTCAGGGAAAAGAGGTAGTAAGAGAGGTAGTAAATTGTGGCCATGTGTTAAAGGCAAAGTCACATAAGTTCTCCAGGAAGGGGAACGTCCTCCCACATTCGTAGTTTGCATGAATAAGCATGTGTCCACCCTCCCTTCCCCTCCCTAACTGAACTCAGGTGCCTTGGAGTCTGACTTTGTCTCATTTGTCACAGGTGATGAAAACTCATAAACTTTGGCTTGAAATCCCGACCTTATCATGGATTTTCTGTTATGACCTTGGGCATGTCCTGTATTTTCTCTTTTTCTATCATTATCACAAGCTTTTCAGGACACATTTGTACGAGGGTATTGCATAGCTTCTTCACAACTTGGCCCTGATTTTAGTGTGGGCATTAAGCTACACTGTCACAAAATTGATAAATATTTTTTGCTTTCTTTCATGACTTATTAATTTTCTAGCTTTCTTTCCTGATTTATAATTTTCTAGCTTTCTTTCCTGAAAGACACACAGTATGAAGATTTGGCAAAAAACAACCATTAACCAATGAACGACAGGAATAGCTTAAGCTACTCAACAATCTGACCTGTTTCACAAGACAACAACTAAAAACAATAATTAAAAAAAAAGATTGCAGCTAAACACGAGTTTTGCTTAGAACAAACTCTCCGGAATGTTGAATGCCATATTTTAGGACTAAGAAATTCAGTTCGTTGCCAGTAGAGGGCATTTGACTTCAAGACTTGGGCTCATGGCTGTGGTCTCATCATCATGAATTAAAAAAAAAAAACAAACAAAAAAAACCATTCTACATTCTAAAAATTCATACCACTAGTGGTTACTTCTGTGCTGTACCAGATGTTTAAACTTTTCAAAGTTCCCCCTGAAGTCAGTAGAGGCTGAGAACATGACAATGAAACAAAGAGTTATTGATTTATCCTTTCCTAAATTAGCCACTTCCTACTTTCTAACATCAAGATAAGCGGGAGCTTTACTCAACCAACATTCACGTAAAAGGACCACCTACAAAGGGACTTGTCTGTCCCAAGTTGCAGGGACTTATATGCTTGTCTGAGCTGGTGCAACTATTCTTTTTTATTTTTGTTGTTGTTGTTTGTTAAAACCTTTAAAGTAGTGAGCAAACAGGGTTCTACTGTAATCTCAAAGATTAAAGTGGGGAAATTCACATGCTTGTAAAGGGTTTATCATTCTAAATCATTACAACAATTAATAACAAGAACAAGACCCCAGTTGTGTGAATGTTGCTTTCCGCAGTGTTGACTGTGAGCAGAGGAAAAATACACTCTCTGAAAAGTGTGTGCTTTGAGATCTAATTTAAAGCAATAAGAAGTAACGAGTAGGGGAAATGCTATCCTGTAGCTGAAGGATGAAAAGTATGAGTAAATGGCAGAGTAGGGTAAAAGAACTAATGAAAGAAACACTGGAATTGCCAAAACTGCATGTTTCATGCTTTCACATTGACTTTCCTGAACGTTTTACTTCTTGTTTGAAAATAGCAAAATTCTCAGCATTGATATTTTTAAGGAAAAAATCCCTATTCTGTCTTTACATGCCAATAAGTATACTGATATTCAAAGAAGTGTGAAACTTGGTTTGATTGATTATTGACTATTGATGATAAACACAAAACATTTCTGATCACCTCTGAAGTTTTAACATTCTCTTTCGCCACCATGTGTGAACTGGAATTGTCCCAGATAAAATTGCTAACAGTAAAAACAAAGAAATCTGCTTCTACTTCTCTTAGTTACATATATCCAATTTTAAGTTTTCATGAATACTTACAGCTCAATTTTAATTGAACTCAGCAAAGCCTTCCATTTTATGCCATTCTAAGAAGAAATTCTGGCCCTGAATACAGCCAGGAGAAAGTCACTGTCCTGCATGACTAGAACAGATTACATTAAGTTCCCCATCACGTGGTATTTTCAACTGAAGCTGGCATGCCTCCCTAGAAGAAAGCACTTGCTCAGTCACCAGTGGCTAGAAAATGAGATGGAGTCACTTGGAGAAACATCTGTGGTTTGCTTTCTGCAAGAAGTCAAAGTCCATTAATATAATGGTCTGCTCCTGGCCTAGATTCTACTACAGCAACACTTCCTCTAAAAAACACTGAGTAGTATGAAAACATATGGTCTGGAAACTTACGATGCATCTTTGAATAACAGGGAAGTCTACTCACTAGCAGATAAAGTAACGTGCCGGTTAGTCAAGATAAAAAATATTTGTGAAGTACTTATTAAATAATTATATAGTACTACTAATTTTCATGGTTGATGGATAAACAGATTCCCCTTATGTACTACAGCTCTGCTTCAGCCTTTGGACACCACTTTCATCATCAACTCTTTAATTTCTTTTAATGGATGGGTGTGCTATGGAAAATGTACCACAAAGCACTACCAGAGATATCAGCTACATCTTCACATTCCTTAGTGGTTTTAATATCACAGCAGGGCATCAGTGTTACACTGCCATGCACCTGTGTTATGGTAAGTGCCTGAAAGCCCCAAGTCCAAGATTCATGGTACTACCTAATATAATTGTATAAAGGAGTCCCTGCTGTAAAATGGCCACCATCTATTATTGTTATGCAGATGAGCCACACCATGGAAGAACTAGAAAGAACACAAAAACAGAGAAGAGGCTAGTCAAAAATATGAAATAGCTTTCATAAAATCAGCAATATAATACTTGTTGAAAAGACTTCTTGAAAAAAGTGACAAAGGAGAATGGATATGAAGAGATGTGTAAAATCATGAGTGCTATGGAGAAAGATCTCATCATACAGGGGTAGTATTTTTTCACACAGTTCATAAAGGTATCCATAAGTTAGACAAATTCATTGAGAAATAAAGGAGGAATATATGGTTAATTTTAGTTTCTAAACTTTTGTGCTTTATATGTACTGGCAGGATTTTGGTTTGAAAATTTCCCCAATATATGTGATCTCTGGTTAGATGTAGAAGTTTCGCATTTATGGAATATGACAATCATAGAATCATAAAATCATAGAATCAGTAAGGTTGGAAAAGATCATGTTCCAATGTTTGACCACTCCCTCAGTAAAGAAACTTTTCCTAATATCCAATCTAAACCTCCCCTGGCACAACTTGAGGCCATTTCCTCTTGTTCTATTGCTAGTTACTTTGGAGAAGAGACCAACACCCACCTCACCACAACCCCTTTTCACATAGTTTTAGAGAGCGAGTTTTAGTCCCCAGACTAAACAATCGCAGTTCCCTCAGCCACTCCTCATAAGACTTGTTCTCCAAACCCCTCACCAGCTTCGTTGCCCTTCTCTGGACACGCTCCAGTACCTCAATGTCTATGTTTTAGTGGGGTCCCAAAACAGAACACAGTCTTTGAGGTGCGACCTCACCAGTGCTGAGTACAAGGGCACAATTACTTCCCTATTCCTGCT
>NW_010549548.1:56741-59809 GCF_000687285.1 Phaethon lepturus | reverse complement strand
TGGCCACACCATTTCTCATACAGGACAGGATGCTGTTGGCCTTCTTGGCCACTGGGCACACTGCCAGCTCATATTCAGCCGGCTGTCAACCAGCACCTCCAGGTCCTTTTCTGCCAGGCAGCTCTGCAACGTCTCCTCCTCAAGCATGTAGTGTTGCATGGGGTTGTGACCCAAGTGCAGGACCTGGCATTTAGTTTTATTAAACCTCATACTGTTGATCTTGGCCCACCGATCCAGCCTGTCCAGATCCCTCTGCAGAGCCCTCCTACCCGCCAACGTATCAACACTCCCATCCAACTTGGTGTCATCTGCAAACTTACTGAGGGAGCACTCAATCCCCTCATCCAGATCATTGATGAAGATATTGAAAAAGACCACAGGTGTGTGCAACCAGTATGTCAGCGGGTGGTATAAATGCTGTTGATTTAAAAGACACTGACCCTTACAACTAATGGAAGAAAACTACTGTGTGTGGGAAGAAGATGGGAAGACTGTTTTAGCAAGACAATCATCTGACAGCTGTACTTGGTAAGTTGAAGGCTGACCAGGCAGTAGAAATGGACACAGATGTCCTTCTCATTTTCCTTTCTTCAGCTGTCTGCATTGTGAAGAAGATAAATGAGGGAGATAGCTCACCTTTCTGAAGTGGAGGAAGAATCCAGAAGAGCTGGGAGAAGGGCAAAAAAGGGCTAGGAAGCACTAAGGAAAGTTTATTTTTGGTTAGATTTTTCTTTACTCTTCCCTAAACTGTTGCCCTTTCTCATGAATAACAAATTTGTAGAAAATGTGTACTCTTTGCAAAGCCTTCATGTGTTTCCATATGTTCACACACTTCAAACAGGTACGTCATGGACTATCTAATCTGGAGGATTTCCCTCTCCTGAGTCCATAAGAGAAAATGTCTACCAATATGGCTAAAAGTGGAAGAGATGAGAATATGCTCCCTGTACCTGGCCACCATAGACACTTGTACTCTAGTGCTAAGGAGAGATTCTCTGTATTCTCTGAGTGAATTCAGCAACTGAAAAAAGGAGGGAGACACTGTTTTGTAAGCTATGTTCTTCCTGCTGCTTTCTAGGCATTATCTTCCCAAGGTCACCTCCCTTTTCTCACTGTGGTGGTGGGTCTTGTTTATTTTGCGTATAACAGGCTTCTTATTTTGTAGAACAAAGCATGCCAAATCCATTTGTTCTTAGTGTTTATAAGAGGTAGAAACAGCCATTAATGGCCTCCTAAAAGCCCCAGGTGATTCAGAGTAACCTCTTCAGTCATGAAGCCTCCTGCCTCTTTGTGGGTTATTTTTATGAATCAATACTCTTCAGCTGAAGTTATCTGTCAAGTTGCCAACAATGCAGTACTGAAGTATCTAGGTGGAGCTAGAGTCAATTCAAGTTGCAGTGAAGTCCAAGAACGCTCAGAGCATGTTAGTAGTCGTACTTCATCTCTTTTCTCCCAGGAAAACTTAGACAGGTTACTGGGACTAGACAGCTGACTGGAAAGATGGTGGAAGTTACACAGGAAGTGTGAATGGAAATGTTGTACTCTTTGTTTCCAATGGGGCACACAATGTGTCCCTAAGTAGATGTGGGATGTGAAATGTAAGACTCTGACTCTGGTGCATAGAACTAATCCAGACTGCTCCTCAAAGGAGGAAGGAGTAAGTAAATAAATTAAAATTCCACAAATATATTGAGTGGTATGTTTATTCACCTCAAAATACATACCGTTATGGTCTTTCAGTTTGGATAAAACACTTTAAAGAACAAATAAACCAGCACCATATATCCAGGCCTGTTTTACATGCTTTGATTACAGTCATAGCACTTTTAGAGCTTGGCCTGGTCTGTACATGGTGGAGCTAAACAAGCATATAAGTACATTTGCATGTAATTTAACAGAAAACAAGAGCTTTTTAAATGTGAAAGGTCACGGAATATTTTCAAGCTGTAGTTCATTATTTCCAGAACAAACTCCAATTTTCAACTTTGCTTAGTGTATTTGATTCCATTGATGGCTCCTTTTTATTCCCTTCTTAAACATTCAACCAGATTTTACACAGACAGAATGTTTACGTTTGTGTTTGTGTATGTATTAATTTTTAATATTTAACATAAATTCTCATGAGCTATTGCTCAATGAAGGCAGTGTATCTTATAGTATAATCCATCCATACAGTGGATGCACAGTTCTATTAAAAAGGTGCATAAATGATCAATTTATGGTCTTCTCCACTTTCTGCTGCTACTCCAGGAATTCTAAAACAAAAGCATTCATGAACCTCATGGCTGAAAATTTTGCCTGGGCAATAAACTGTGAGACTAGTGTGTAACAAAACTTGTTGTCACACAGCCAGATTGCAGAGTCATGAGCATGCTCAATACGAAATAAGATGAATGCCAAATACAAAATATTGCCCGTTAGTTATCACTCAAAAAGTATTTTAGACGCTTTTGATGGGAGAGATTTTAGTAGAGTTTCCTCAGAACCCTTTATGAGGAGAAGCAGGGTCGGAACCTCCAACACCCTGTAAACAAAGACTGTTATACTGTTTATACAATACATGATCTATAAGATTCAGTGAGTTGACTCACCATTCAGTTCCTGCGTCTACAAAACTAAATGCACAAGTCAGTGAAAACTGAATGGGTTGCAAAAAGTCTTTTTATTTGCCTCTTGGCTGCAGTTACAAAATCTGTCCAACTTTGCCATCAACTGTCATTCTGGCACACCCCTTTATTACCTAGAAATTTTGAAAAAAAACCTGCTTCCATCACAAACCAAACTAACGAAACTGAATCACTTGCTGAAAGTATGTTTCCTAGAGGCTTTCCAGAGGACGTCAGTTACTTTTACTCCTCAAACTTAACAAAGCCAGTAAGCTAAGTTTCTCAAAAAAGGCCGATATGCAGGAAGCCTGGCAAGAGATTTTTTTCTGCTACCACAAATTTAGCAAATTCAAGCCATCTTTGTATCTCCATTTACAAAATAATGAAAGTGTGTGTTGACTTTTGTAATCCAAACACTTCCCTGTCTTCCTCCCTGTTCTCTAACCCCCTGCAAAAAATATA
>NW_010549548.1:45203-56710 GCF_000687285.1 Phaethon lepturus | reverse complement strand
TATTAAAAAAAAAAAAAAAGAAGAATCTCCCAGAACGTGTCTCTCACGCCCAGTAGACCATGGTGTGGTAGTATCTGTGTTAGTGAGAATCACTTTAGCTTTACAACCCCAAGCAAGACAGCAATGCTGCTGCTGCATGAAAGTAGGGCTGAGGAGGTGAAGTTGCTAACCAGGGACTAACATCACCCAGCTGCAGGGTGCAGTGCTGACATTCCTTTAGCTAGATCTAGCTTCCAGTGTTACCCTCATCTGCCAAGCTGCTGAAGATAGCCATTTCAGAAGTTACATGTTAATTACTAAATTCTATCCAACGAATGTCAAAAGCAAAGCATTTATTAGAGACGTATCATAGCACTTATCAGTCCTGATAAAAGATTTTTGAATTTTGGATTGCAAAAGCCAAAGTTCCTTAGAAACCAAAATGGCTTCCCCCACCCTTGTGCCACTGTGACTTATTACTCTCTTCTCAAAGACTAGAAAAGCCTCTGTTTTTCAGACTGTGTCTGTGATTTTCTATTATACATTTCTCTAGATTTTCAGTTTTAGAAACAAACTGAAAGCTTTCACATGCCTGTCATAATCTACTCTTAATAGAAACAACAGAATTTTCTACCAAATAAATATACCCTGCCTTTGCTTCACTATCTTTTTGGCATTAGATCTCTAGGATCCAGCCCACAGAAATTTAAGACAATGCTGATTTACCCCAGTTGAAGTTCTGGCTCGCTATCTCTTTCTTTGGTTCCAAACTATTTGTTAACTTTGCACACATTTAAAAGAACAGTTCAAACCCTGGCACATCCAGCATTCATGGATAATGTAAAGCCTGTTTTATTTGACACTGCTGGAATTTCAGAAAAAAACTACTAACCACTTTTCTTCTTGCAACCTCTCCAGGAAATAACACGTGCAAGGCACTTCAGAAATTCTAATACATTTTTAGGTAATCCTATTGTACAATTTGGCTTAGTATCAGAAGTATTTTTAATCTCACAGAATCTCCCTTGGGCGTTTAGAGTCAAAGAAATACAGGGTTGGGTTCTCTCTCCCCGCCCCCCCCCTTTCTCCCTCTCTCTCTCTTTCTTTCTCCCTCTCTTTCTCCCTTCCTTTCCTTCCTTTCCTTCCTTTCCTTTTCTTCCTTTCCTTCCTTTCCTTCTCTTTCCTTCTCTTTCCTTCTCTTTCCTTCTCTTTCCTTCTCTTTCCTTCTCTTTCCTTCTCTTTCTTTCTCGCTTTCTTTTCTTTCATTCTCTCTTTTGTTCTCTCTTTCTCTCTTTCTTTCTCTCACTTTCTCTCTTTCTCTTTCTCTCCCTCTTTCTTTCTCTTCCTCTCTCTCTTCCCCTCTCTCTTCCCCTCTCTCTTCCTCTCTCTCTTCCTCTCTCTCTTTCTCTCTCGCTTTCTCTCTTTCTCTCTCTCTCTCTTTCTTTCTCCCTCCCTTTCTTCCCTTCCTCTCTTCCTCTCTTCCTTTCTTTCTTCTGCTGGACTTTTGCCCCTGCCCTTTCCAAGCCATAAAGTGAGGGTCCTTTACAATGTTCTATATTCAGAAGGGACAGAAAGAAGCAGCATGTTTGAAGGAACTTTACAGACTATTTTCTGGCCATGTCAGGGTTGTTAATTTCCTTTCATATCCAGTAAGAATGTGCCACATGAGTAAAGGAAAAAAAAACCCCAACCTACCAACCAAAAAATGGAAGGGCAAAAAGATATTACAATCAATAATTGTTAATTTAACACAAATATAAATTCCCACCTAAATACTTAATCAAGCTTCATATCCTGTTGTGTCTGGGCTGTTGAGACACCTGATGCAAGAAACAGACTTTGACACATAGAACATTCTTCAGGGATTACACAGAACTACTGGACAAATAGGTGGGATGGTTCTTCAGGGGTGGAAATGAAAAACACTGACCATAGTCAATAACCAAGAATCAGTATCAGCTACCTGCTTGCCCAAGTGACGTGAGAGAGGGGAAGAACCATGCTCAGTTTGGCACAGCTCATGCAAACTGTTGTGCTTTTATGGATACTGTCACTGCAGCATCTGCAAACCTTTCAGTCTTTTGTGTCTTCACTTTCTTGTCTTCAAAGGTAGGGAAGTGCTGTTTCCTTGATTTAGTTACTGAGATAGAATGGTGACACAAATTGCCTAGGGCACACAAATCTGCCTTTTTGTTCTTTTCCATTAGTTGACTTTTCCGCAGTGGTTTTCTGTGCTTGTTACATTCCTGCATCACTTTTCCAACAGAGAATGTCTGCACAGGAGGTTATGTTCCTACCAGCTCAATTAGTATAAACAGATTTACCTGAGTTGCCTGTTCTACTACTGAAATGCATAAAACTCCAACCCATTCTCATTTCTTCTTTTCTGTGCCTGACAGAAGACAACATACTAAGAAAAAAATGCCTTAGCTCTTTTTACACTCCAAAATTTTATTCTGCATAAGGTCATATTCAATCTTCATATTCAATCTTCATATTTTGCAATTCTAAATCTGGTCTAGAACTCAGTAAGAACAGCACGGGCACTTGTTAAAATTAAGCGTGTACTTAAATGTTTGGTACCACCATCATGCAGGCATTTTTCATGTTCTGATTTTAATCTATGAAAGAATGTTTATTTCTTGAGACAGAGTTAGAAATGGCAGACAGTGAAGGTGGGGGTGAATGAATGCACAGTCAATAAAGGATTGAGGTGAAAAAGAGGAAATAAGCGCAGGAAGAATTTATGCAGCAGAGGAGAATCTAGAAATATTACTGCTGCTAATATATACATCTCCTGATGCTGGTGATTGTCAGACAAGTTATATACTAGAATCCAGTTTTCAACCACTAATAATTTTGTGATGAATAAAATCTCTTCCATTAAATGACAGAGAGACAAAAGCTGAATCTGCAGTCAAGCAATACAAGTCTTATGAGGAGCGACTGAGGGAATTGGGGTTGTTCAGTCTGGAGAAGAGGAGGCTGAAGGGAGACCTTATCGCTCTCTACAGTTACCTGAAAGGGGATTGTGGTGACACAGATGTTGGTCTCTTCTCCCAAGTAACTAGTGTTAGAACGAGAAGAAATGGTCTAAAGTTGTGCCAGGGGAGGTTTAGACTGGATATTAGGAAAAATGTCTTTACTGAGAGAGTGGTCAAACATTGGAACAGGCTGCCCAGGGAGGTGGTGGAGTCACCATCACTGGAAGTGTTCAGAAAACATGTAGATGTGTCACTTGAGGACATGGTTTAGTGGGCATAGCAGTGTTGGGGTGATGGTTGGACTTGATGATCTTAAAGGTCTTTTCCAACCTTAATGATTCTGTGATTCTGTGATAGTAAACAACAGACCGAATGAACATATCCTTGAGACTACTGTGTGTAAAGTGACAATGAATAAATTCAGTGGACATTAAATCAAAATATAAAGACCTGATTGCTGCCAAAAAAGTTAACCTGTATTATATATTGGCTGGTCCAGAGGTTCATCTGACCTTTCAGCAGTGAATAACAATATATAGAAAACCTGGTGCTTTCCTTGCTGTGTCAGTCAGAGTTTGAAGTGCTCAGTTCCCTGCAGTCACAATTGATATCATAACTATTTCCTGAAAGATGGCAAGATGAGGATCACTGCTCCTTCTAGTTTTATAATTGTAGCATATGAGAATATAGTTTGGCACAAAAGTTCACATGTACAACAAAAAAACTGTGATCCTACATGGGTGTTTGTTCAGGGCAGGTATGGAATGTGCAGGGTGTGTCCTTATGCTCTGACAGCTATGTCTATTTTTAATGAAAGCAAAATATTAATTATGAAGCCAGTAAGGAGAGTGTGAAACAAAAGTACATCTAATTATAAATTTGTCCTTTCCTTAACCTATTATTTAGATAGATCTGATGAGACCACACTGATTGTTTTCCTTACTTTCTCCCATCCTAATTTAGTCTTCAAACAGGGAGGCATGTTCATAGGTCTGTTAATTATGTTGGACATTATGTTTACCTCTTCAGTTAAAAGCACAAGAGGCTAAATTGTTCTCTTATATTCAAAAAATAAAGAACAACTGTGGAGGAATTAAAGTTGACAGTCAGATGACAGGGTGAAAGAGAAAGAGCAATGGATGTTGATTAACGTCCAGAACTTCACTGGAAATTCTGATTTTTTTTTTTAAATAAGGGCTTTGAAAAATAAATGCTACAATTCTGGAGCTTCCTTGAGAAACAATGAAGGCAACATTTCACTTCCCCTTCTTGGAATGGAAACTGGTGCAACTCATTGAGCTGTCCATGAGCAGTGCCTCTAGCCTGTGCGTGGAAGGAGCACTCAATAGCCCTGCCACTGCTCTAGAAACAAGTCTCCCACTTGAATGCTTTGACGCACTAGGGCAGAAGACTCCTACAAGCAGAAGCTGAAGAAACCAAAGAGCACTGGAGGCAAGTTTCTGCACTCTTCTGACAGTGCATGCAGCTCCGGGGCTGCCTGAGGGATGAGGGACTTGGAGTCATCTGTCCTTACCTGACATTCCCCTGCCACAACTACTAGTGTGATGCCAAGAACGTGCACTGCAACCTGTGCCAAGCGCTGGGAGAGAGTCACGGCACGTACCAGAGCCCTGGCCTGCCTCACTGGGGCTTTTGCCCCATACCAGGGAGGACAGGCAGGTGCCGAGCCCCCAGCCTTGGCTGCAAGCCGCATGGGCACAATCTTATCCTCTCCCCACAACACAACAATTGCCGCCAGCGTGCTGAGGCTGTGAGTTTAAAGCCTGTGTTTACAGCAGAGAATTCCAAACTCATGTTGCAGGGGAACACAGTGTCTGTCTTTTGCCCTGGGGCTGTCTGAGGAATTTCTGAGCAGCTACCTCTTAATTGTACTTTGTAATAGGAGCCTGTGATGTGAGAACTGAGCACAAGTTTTCATGTAGCAAAGAATTTACAGGGTTAGTAACACATTTGTGACTTATACCAGCTAGAATCAGAGGTATTTTCCGTAAGTTGTAGTTCAAATGTAAATTGCCAAAACACACTATGAGGTAAATACTTATCTCCATTCAACAGATGCAAACACACAGACTGAAAGACACTACATAATTTTAGAAAAGCTCCACAGCAAGGCAGCGCCACAGAAATGGAATATCACAAAAACTTTCTCTACTTACACAATCACTCTTACAATAGCCAACTGTTGTTGAATTGATGGGATGAAAACTAGAGTTGATCAAACATGAAAAACAAATTAATTCAATTTTTTGTTTTTATTATTTTGGCCAAAAGAACCAGTTTGAAACAAAGTGGCCATTTTCATTGAATTTAAAATTCTTCCTTGGGAAAACTAAATATGGCTGAAGTTGAACTGTTATTGTGAAACGTTTGGATTTCAGCTAATACATTCCATCTGATTAAAAGAATGAGACAAAAAGAAGATTGACTGCAAAACCAGGAGATTGGAATCAATGACTTCAAAAGTTTTCCCAGTTAAAAGAGAAAGAAAATGAAAAGAAAGAAGCACAAGAAATCTCTGTCTTAGTATCATCTTGACTTCTCCCATAGAAGTTAAAAAAAATTGTCCCTCAATTTTTTTCATGTGTGTGAAAAAAACTAACAAGCTTGTTGTGCACAGGGGGCTTGGTTTTGGCCTTTTTTTTTTTTTTTTTGCCTCAGTTTGTCATCTACTTTTTTCCTGAATTTTCCATGTGGCTTTGTGTTTTTTACATTTCTGTCTGATGAAATTTCTCTCAAAACTAAAAAAATTTCTCCCTATCAGTCTTAAGAGAAAAACACAGAAGAATACAAATAACTTTCTGTGGGCCAAATGTAGAAGTTAACATCTTTGACTACTGAATTCCTTGAATTCATTAACACAGTAATACAAAATAAGTTTCTAATTTCTAATGGTCTAGTAGACTGCACTGATTGCAGTGAAAATTTTGTTGTGGGAAATGGAATGCTAGCTTCTCAACCTTATTTTGGTAGAAGTAAGCTATTTGGATACTCATTGAATTTGAGTTTTGTCTTGACTTTGCATCAAAGACTTTTGTCTTTCCTGTCTCTAATACTCCACAGTTACTGTCATCAGATATTGCAGCTCTCTGACTGCAGCAAATGCTTAACCATCGCTAACAGTATGGGCAACTCCTCAGTTACAAACAAGAAAGACTGCATGGGGTACAGTACATTATCAATCCTGGGAAGGAACAGAAACTAAAAAGGTGGTGAGACCTAGTAGAAAAACTGTATTTCAGAGACCTGTCAATACTGTTTATCTTTGTAGAGGCTTTGCAGAAGCTGCTTTCATGTCTGGTCTGGGGCCTTCTGCATTTTCAATGAATTTGCTTTGTGACGAGTAAGTATTGTGAGCTATCCCACTTCCAAGTGTCCATTCAACATCTTACAAAACATTGCTCATCCTTGCTTTGCAGTGCTGCCTTGGACCATGGTGTATCAGCAGCCTTGTCACCATCACGTTTTGTTGGTGAGAGGTGAACTCCAGTTCAGGGAGCACTGATAGGCAGCTGCAAAAAACTCGTATTGGCAACATGTTTTCTCCTGTGATAGATAGGACCTTGCACCATCATGACAATTGAAGCTCTGAGGTTCCGTTTTGAGGTTCTGAAGAAATTCTGACTTCATTTATTTTTGGTCAGATTTGCTGCTGCTCTGACATTTGCTGGAAGAGCTCCACAGTGAGCAGTTGTGCCGATGTTAGACCCAGAATGCTGAGCTCTTCATGGCTGGTAAAGTAGCGCTGCAGTACATTTCCCCACCTTAACAAAATACTGCAAATATCTGGCTATTTTTACTGATCAGTGTTATAAGTTTTCTTTTATGCCAAATAAAAAGACAAATAGCGATGGGTTGAACAAAGAAGTCTCCAGCCGTGAGTTAAGACTATGGCTACCCAGTGATCCTATGTTTCAATGTTACTTTTTTGTATTGCTAGTGAGCTTGGTTATCTTCTGCAGAACTAGTGTGAACTTCCATTATTATTTCAATATGTATTACTGTTTTCTAAATAGAGAAAAATAACAAATTTTAGTGAAAAATAATAAAAAAAAATTTGTATAATTCTATGTTTCATCATGGGACACATGTGCTAGGAAATGTCTATTACGTTCGTAAAAAGAAAAGTACATATTCTTTTTAAAACTTGTTTGATTCAGTAGCTTTTAAAGTCATTGACATTTGTTACATGATTGATTATGGATTAAGAGCCCTGATTTTGTCCCCCACACACAAACAGACTTGTCCGTGCACTTTCTGTTCTACAAAGAACAGAAAAATGTAACATAGGAGTTCCTTCTGGAAAGAATATACATGGAGCATCTTTATCTTGTGGATTATCAGTCCTTAATGATAGCCAGCCTGCAGTGGTTGGTGGGTGAATGAGGCAGTCAAGAGACAACCAGGAAGTTTGGATGATAAAAGACATTTTCCTAGAAATAAGTAGAGAGCTGCAGTGACAAACCAACCCTACTTTTTTTGTGGAAAGGCATACTGACAGGACGACCCATCACTGCTGACTGCTTCTGTTAGTATGTAAGTTTGGTCCTGGTAAATCAGTTGCCAGTTTGGTGTGGTAGAAGTTTGCAGTACAGTTTACCTGTCACCAAAGTGGGAATCCCGGGGCAGGAGGCTCATGATCAGCTGTGATGGAAGACAGACCCAATACTCTGGTGGGAATGGTATACGAAGATTGCTGGTAACAAGTTACATGGAAACATGGGACCATTTGCTCAAATGAACAAGGAAGGAAATTCTGCTCCTTAGGCTATTGGGGATCCTACTGGCATATTCTCTGATTTTGGGAGATTTGTTTCCATAGTTCATGACAGTCGTTAGCCCATGAGAAAAGAGTTTAGCCATACCCTAAGGCACTGTTGAATGTGTGTAGGATGTTCTTTTGAAAAGCTGAAAGAGAAGTGATGTCTCTTCTGGCAAGCCTAGAGATTGACTTTTGCCTTTGCATCATTATGGGCTCCAGAAAGAAATGCCTGCTATCATACAACATAGGGGAGAACAAAGGATTACTTCTGGGAGAGGGAGAATAGTGAAGTCCAGTCTGAACAACTCAAGGATGCAGGTGAGGTGTATGAAGCAGCCAAGGAAACAGATCCTCCCATTTACTGCTCAAAGAAAACCATGGTTAAGAACTAGTAACTTGTCCTAGTAAGGACAAGTAACCAGTAATAGAATGAGAGGAAACAGCCTCAAGTTGCACCAGGGGTGGTTTAGGCTGGATGTTAGGAAAAATTTCTTTACTGAGAGAGTGGTCAAACATTGGAACAGGCTGCCCAGGGAAGTGGTGGAGTCACCATCACTGGAAGTATTCAAAAGATGTGTGGCTGTGGCGCTTCAGGACATAGTTTAGTGGGCATGGTGGTGTTGGGTTGATGGTTGGACTTGATCTTAAAGGTCTTTTCCATCCTTAATGATTCTGTGACTCTGTAATTCTGTGTAATTCTGTAAAAATATGTTTTTTGCTGAATCTAAAGCCTTCTTTCAACATTTTAAGTCTTCCACAGGGACAAATATATGTTTGAAACAGGGAAGATGGCAATTTGGATGGCCTGCAGCACTAAATAAACCCATCTTCGGGACTGCCTCTGCACTTTTATTTAAAGAAAATAGGAAGAAAAAAAAGTAATATTAGGTCACAAAGAGCAATAACCCCCAAAGAACTATGATAAAATCACATGACACAGTTTTACAGGTTAAAATTTGAAGTCCAATAGGGACATAAGAACTTAAATCTCATCAAAAGAGATTTCCAGTTAAACTTCTAGGTCACTTCCACATTTAAAACCTGCCTTACATTTGAATAAGAATTTTCCCATTGTGTGAAAAAAGATTAATTCACTGTTTAACATTACAAACAGCAAGTGTGATTTAGTACAAGGCTTATGATTCTAATTTATAATCTAGGACTTCACTACCACCAGGTCCCACATCACCCTTGCCTATGACAGATTACTGCTTATGTTCTGACTCCAGTGGCTTCAGAGATGTTACTATGTTTGCTGCAGTGAAGAAGCTGCCTGTTTTCTGAATCATTTATTTAATTTCACAGTTAATGATTATTATTGCCTCAGAAGCATTACCTTAATTTTACTATGCAAATTCAAATTATCTGTAGATTAACTAATTTGCTATAGTATCTAATTGCAACACCATTTTCAGCATCAACTAGTGCTTAATTTCCCACGGGTACAAGACACTACAGATCACTAGATGGTGCTGTTTCTGGGTCGAATTAAATTGCTGTATATTGGGTGAAACAGCAGCAAAACTGTTCCAAACACTTCATAGTGATCTCAGGGTAAATGGACCCCCCCACACACACACACAAAAAAAGCCCCACCAGCAGAAAAAAAAAATCCTTAAAGTCTCTATAACCGCAACAATTTTTGTGTGGTTGTTTCTTATATAGCTGCAATCTGGTTAATAAGTAAGGAAAATTTACAAGATCTGCACATTCCCCACTTTTAGCAAGAGTCATTTAGATTTGCATTCTTGACTAATCGTGAGTCCATGGTTTCTAGACCTGCTTCCATTATTCCTTCATTTCAGGTAAATATGAATACTAGCAGGTGTTCATATTGAGACAGGTGAACGCATATAGAGGCTTATAACTCAGGCAACAGAAATCTAGCAGAGTGAAAAGTAACAAGAATAAGATATTTTGGGGAGAAGTCTTACATTCAGGGTCTTCAATCCCTTTCTTTCTCTTGCGGAGAGCAGGGTTTGATGAATTTTCCCTTTTCTGCCCATATCTAACCTAAAGCTTTAGACACACATACATCAGGGACTGTTCCTAAGGGATTTTGTTCTGTGAGCCTGTACATTTATTAACCAGGAAGGGGTATGGCTATTATCTGAGTAGGGTTATGCCACTATGAGCACACTGCATGGCACAGGAGCACAGAATCCTGCAGCTGGGAGTAGAGGAGAAGATAATTTAGCATCCCACCACAAGCAGATATACCTTGGCCATATATTGAAATTGACAGTTACTTGGACAAATGGCTTTGAAAAAACAGAAGTGAGACAAGGACTGGACAGAATAATATCTACAGATTTGTGCAGAAAGGAACAATCCTTCATTGGGAGTAAGATTGTATAATAATTTCCACAATTTCAATTTATATAATTTAATCTTCCACATGCCATCTGTAAGACTGGAGTTGCTTTTTAATAACAACCTCCCTCTATCCCCCGCAATATAAAACCCCCATACTTGGTAACTTGAAAGAAGTTCCGGCTTCCAGGCAACAGAGCTGCAGCTGCTTAACCCTGGTATAATTTTACAGCAGTTTAGTGAAAGTGGTGTGAGTCACTCAGATGGAACTCCCATTTCCACCGTTTTGGCTGAGTCTGGGAAGGAACTACCTTAAGCTGAAATTGCTGTTTCGGGCTCCGCTCTGTCTTCACCCCAATAAAGCACAATGGTACACAGGCCCAGTTTGGTAAACCCCAGTGGCACCAGAGTTATTAGCAGCGCCACAACGTTGCGTAAGAGTTGTGATTCTTCTAGATCCCAGCTGGGTCAGGACATGGTGCTTCACAGACACAGCACATCGGATGGTGGCATTACCATGCGTGGAGTCAGCTCAAATCTCTGCACCCTGCTAGAGAGAAATGTCCTTTAAGCTGCTCAGTTAGACTCTGCTCTCACCAATCCCCTTCAGCAAAATCTTGCCTTTACGTATTTCTTTGTGCTTTCTAGTAACCTGTGGCCTCAAGCAATGTTACAGCATCTCATGTTTCTCACCCTTTCCAAAGTTTCACCCAAGTCATGGGAGAGGAACACTACCAAAAAGCAAACCTAAAGCCGTCATTTTTCCTGAGACTGGCTCTTATACAAGCAGTCCAATTCTCATGACAGCATGCAGGTACCAGAAATACAGTCCAATTTTACACATCAATGACTGAAGACTTCATGCTAATCGGGTTTTAAAATGTGTTCCCCTACACTTTTGCCACATTCTGTGAACCTTTTTGTGACTCAGGAAATCTGGCTGTGATTTGATTTTGAGCTGTGCAAAAGATTATTTATTTCATTGTCTTTCTCAAATAGTTTTGTAAAAGAGAACATATTTTATTCTTATGAAGTATCTGGGATGATACAATAAGGTGTGAAACAATATACCATATGTCAGGACCAACAAAAAAATCAGATACATAATCAGAAGGAAAATTTTTTAAAAAATTGATACAGCATTACCATAATGTACAAAAGCCAGCAGTTAGCAGGGCACTGTAATTGAGTTCTTATGATCTAACAGTAGTTTTTCATTGAAAAACTAGTTGCACTTTTTTTTTTCTGTGTACGGGATTTTTTTTTTTTTTTGTGGCACACCTTTCTCCAATGTTAATTAGAGAATT
This sequence comes from Phaethon lepturus, assembly GCF_000687285.1. NCBI lineage: Eukaryota > Metazoa > Chordata > Aves > Phaethontiformes > Phaethontidae > Phaethon > Phaethon lepturus. The sequence goes on along the minus strand of NW_010549548.1, from coordinate 45,347 downwards.
GTAACTTTTTTGTACAATTTTATTGTGGAGGCAAATACAGATACTTTTTCCCCTGAAGAGTAGCATGGATTATGCTTTATTATAGTAGACACTAAGTAATTCTTGCACATTTTACTTCCTCAGCATGAAGAAAGTGTGTATCCA
>NW_010549548.1:33951-45172 GCF_000687285.1 Phaethon lepturus | reverse complement strand
TCTTCATTTCATAGGATAAGACCAATAGGATTAAGGATTTAAGGTGGTCTACTCTGGCTTCCTATTGACCACAGTTGGCCACACTTCACACATACCTCCCTACTGGTGTGCATTATTTACAGCCAGGAGAGTAAGCATCAGTGCTCAGGAGGCCTCTGGATAAACACAGTGGCTACCAGCTCTCCAGGCTAGAAGCTAGCATGACAAGATGAAGCAAAGTCCCTGTCAAGTTATGAAGAAAGTTCCTCTCCAAACAGGAAGCTAGCAAGCAGTTTGGTTTTGAGCAAGGCATTTATTTACTACCTATGAGAGAGGACACTTCCTAACAGTTAAAAGCAATGATCTAACCAGCTGGTACCCCATTACTGTTCATGGACATGAGAAAAGAAATAAAGAGTGCCAGACGTAATACATTTGACTAGCAGAGCTGCAATTATGCATAAAAATCCTCCACAAACTGCTCAATTTGTCAGTTGGTCCTAAAGCAAAACTGTTGTTGTATTGAGCACACAGAGGGTAATGTTGACCCAAGTGGTCTCCCTTGGGCCCATGAAGGAAAAGAATGAATGGAAAGGCTTCATGTGAGTATGAATTCAACAGAAGAGGAAGCCTCCATGGAAAACCGCAGCCAGAATTTCCACCTAAACAAATAGGAAGTAGAAACTAGATGACAGCTTGCCTTATTGGGAGGTATTAAGCATGGTTTTCAATGCCCTCTGAGACTTCAAGCCCGTGACCTGTCCTAAATACTGAAGCAGTAACAGCATCATGTCTTTGTTGCCAGGTGTTAGAATTCCTTACTATATTTATTTTGCTTCATAGCACTCAGCAGTAGTAGCGAAGTAGCCTTGTATTATAGGCTGAGGCACAGAGATATTAAATACTTTAGAATTATTGTACTGCAGAACAATTTAAATTGGAAAGGACCTCAAGTGCCTCTAGTCCAACTTCTGCTTAAAGCAGTGTCCACCAGCTCAGGTTACTCCAGGCCCAGATAAGTTTTGAGTAACTCCAAGGATGGACACCCCATAGATTCTCTGGGCACCTACTCCAGGGTTTGACCATATCTTGGTGAAAAAAATGTTCTTTTTAACATCCCTTTAACTAGAACTAATGTTCTAGTTAGAATTTCTATTTTTGAAATTCGTGCCTTTTGCCCTGCTTTTGCTCTAAACCTCTCAGAAAAATGTTGCTCCATTTTCTCTACATCCACCCATCTGATGGCTGAAGAGTTTCATAAGATACCCCCTTCTTATTTTACATTGAAGAAACCCACCCAAGGCCATACAGAAAATTTGTGGAATCACAGGAAATCGAATCCATGTTTATTCCGTCCCAAGCACTGGGCCACACATGCTTTTTAACGCTTCTTCAGTATTGTACAAAAACAATAGCGTGTGAAAGGGAAGTAGGAGATGACAGTTTCAGAGCAAACAGAGGATGGTGTGAAGAGCCACCATATGTGATTATGCTGTACAACTCTGCATTGGAGGATGTTGAAGATGCTAAAAGTTTCAATAGATTCAAGGAGAGAGGGAGGACATGTTTGCAAAAGGCAAATCTGTTGAGCATTACAGAAAAGACATACACTTCCAGTCTAGGAACTTCCTGAATTGCAAACTGTTGGAGACCAGAAAAAGATTATAGCAAAACACCAATCCTCTAGGCAGTACCTGTTGGGCCTTTGCCAGAGGCAGGTTACTGGGCTGGATGGACTTTTGTTGTGATTCAGTAGAGTCATCTTTTTAAAACTTTAGAAGAAGGAATGTCTGAGATTGAAAATGCAATACAATGTAGCCATGGCAACAAGTGTGTTGGGTCAAAGGACGTGTAATTTCTTACACTGATATGATTTCACCAACATTCAAATTTTGAGTTCTGGGAAAGGTCATGATCTCAGGTTCATTTGCATTATTCTTTTCTTCCTTTCTTTTACATGCTGCTCCTATGTATTTGCACAATACTAACCTTTCTACCTTGGCAGGCCACAGTAGTGACTTATCTCTACGTAAAGGAACTTTTCCATCATGCTGCATTCAAAGACAGGTCTTAACTCAGCAATTTTTGCAGTTCTTTAGTCATGCTGCTTCCTTTGAATGAACTATATAAAATACTGTCAAAGATGAAAACAAAGTTGTTCAACTGACTGATATGACAAACATCTAACAGTATCAGGTGTTCAAAGAGAAACTGTCTTAGGCAATAAATTTTGGTGAGTAGCAAACCTAGAAAGTCTGCATAACACAGCGAATAACGCACGTTCAGACACAATTCTGGTTTAGCATCTGATACTCCAGTTACTTCTGAATGGGTGTTAAAAAAAATTCCAACATTTAATATATTTTATTATTTCTAATATATTTCAAGGAAGTTATTCTTGATGAGTAAAGCCGTAAAAAGTGGGGAGTTGGCACAACCGACACCATCTATCATAATATAGTACAAGGCTTATAAGGAAATATCATATCTGATTATAAGCCCTTCTTTCTTGTCTGCCCAAAAGTTTCCACATTTAAGTTTTCAGCGTCTCACCCATATCCATATATCATCACAACTAGGAGAAAGCTTTGTTACTTTCTGATTTATTATGAACATTCAATTTCAATGGACAGAAAGAATATTTTTACAGTGCCCCCACTCCTCCAGCTTAAATGTTTTTTTCCCCATCCTCAGTCAGGACAGAAGGAGAGCTTTTACAATTTCTTTTAAAAAAGTTTCAAAACTTTTCAATTCAATACGAATATTACACTAGCAGATTTTTGGTTTAATTACTTGCAAAAATGAGTACAGTTCTTAGCAAAAAGTTAGTACAATTCTCAGAATATCTACTCTTTTTTTTTTTAAGTGAAACATAAATTTGAATCAGTTTTATTAAAAAAAACCCTATCATTCTGATGAAAGATAAGCTTCCTATAGGCAGAAGGTTCCCAGAGAAATTCATGACCTCTCACATTTTTAACCAAACTCTGTCATAGAATCTGATCAGGCATCATAAGCTTTGAAACAGGAAGCACCTTCTTCTTACATATTCATCTGTGACCTAGCAAAACCAACATCAGCCTTCTAGGTTTTATAGTAACACACATACATTTTTTTTTTCTTTTGTGATTCAGAAAAGGTAAGGAGAAGAAGTAAGCAAATGATCTAATAACATTCCAGTAAGTACTAGAAGAAATGCAGAAAACGTTCTGAAAGCCATATGAAATTTCTTTTTTTTTTTCCTCACAGTTCCTCCTTGCTTATTTCCAACTTGATGCAACTGAATCTTGCCTAAGCGAACACTTGCACCACTTCATCATAGGCATTTTGTTAAGCTGATGCAACCTTCTTTCCCACAGTTCTAGTCAGCCTCAGTTCTGAAGAAGGGAGGAACATAAAGTGAAATAGTCCAGATAATTAAAGCCAAAGCAAAATAAAATCTTGTGACTTGAAGGCCAAGGTAAGCTGAAACAATGCTATTCAATATCTCCATACAGCATTATTCCTGATGAAACAGTAGGAGATACTGCTTCAAGAAAAGACAAACAAAACCAGTAGACAACTTGATGCAAAATTATTTAACATTAATTACGCAGCATGGCCTCCATTCTCGACCATCAACATAGAGCAGCGACATTCCCTGTGTAAAGAGCACCATACAGCAGAACCCCTACTTGAGATGAACACAGATGTGTTTTCTAACATAAAAAGCCTGTATTCTCAGTGTCATTTCTCCCCAACATGAAAGAAAATATTTTAAATCAAAGGATGTATTTGGAATGTGTTTCAGAATTCAATTATATACTGAAAATAAAAGTAAGGATCTTCACTTGAAATGGTCATACATTGATAAAACCTTTATCACAGCATCTTAAAGACCCATTTATGGATCAGATTAAATTGTCCAAGGTACTATAGAATCCCAGAGTAAAAAATGGGCTCGCACTTTTTTGCCCAGCCAACCTGTTTAGTCCTGGAAAATGGAGAGAAAATTTCTCTGCACCAAGTGATACATCTTGTTTTCCCCCAAGGGAGAAGCTGACGCAGCCAGTTTTAGCATCTCTCTCTCTTGTATCGTTTTCCTCACCTGGGGCTGGACCAAGGCATGGGGACAACAATAAAGTAGATAGCTGTCCTAGTGACCAGCTTCTGGGATTATCTGATCACCTTCCAACATCAAGTTTCTGGCAGAACTGAAAACAAAATTTCCTGACCACAAGGGTGAGGAACAAGGTTTGGAGTGGGATATGAAGTGAGAAAGGAATGCATTCAACCTGGAACTTTGGCATTAAATTCCCCTCCCCCATTCATCTCACTTCAGACTCCCTGGTCCTCCAAAATGAAGCAGGGCCATAGTAATGGGCAATGCCTGACACCATGCATCAATTTACTTTGTGTCTGTCCCCATAATCTTGCTCTCCAGGCTGCTCACTCATATAGACCTTTCTGTTGTGTCTGTGTTTCTTTTTTTGTCTGTTTTATGGCTGTACTTTTGAAAGTGTTTAGAAGTTTAACTAGCAATGATATTTAACCAGAAAAAGCACGCTGAGTCTCTAGAGACATATCAGCTGATGAAAATCAGGCTAATTAACATTAATTTAATGCTCCCAAATTCACCTCTATGGAGCATCTTGTCCCATGGATTTAGACAACAACATTCAGATACTGACTGACCCTGATACAGATTTTGTAAAACTGACAGTCCAGACGGAATGGCTTTGGTTTGAGTTTTCACAAACTACCCCATCTGGGTCCCTCTGTTCTTCATATTAACAATTTTCCTGGCTTCTTACCAAATCAGTGTTTATTTGCAGTAATCTAATATAATGTTAATTGCTTATTCATTGAAATCTAGTTGGCATTTTCCCCCCTGTAGGGATTTGGCAAGGCATCACCCGCGTGTAGTTCCATCTTCAGTTGTCTGTGTTTAATATGCCAGCTGCTTTCCTATCAGCCAATTCCCACCCACTCTGCATTCTTGCTTTTCTTTGCTCTCCCTCTCTCTTTTTTAATTTAGGGATAATTGTGTGGTTGGGTAAGCTCAGAGGGCGATATATTGCCACATCCAAAGACAAGACAACAAGGGTGGTAGTTTTCATTTATTGCCTGTTCTAGAAGTGGCATAAAGTATCATACTGCATAAAATAGCATGTTGTGGGGTGGGAAAGGGAGAGTTTTAAGACAAAATCTTCATCATTTCAGTGGGAGGTTTTGCCAAAAAACCTAATGGATTGATCTGGGCCCCACAGTTCGGGGAGTTTTGTATCAAAAGCTGCCTTAATTACAGCAGGACAAATCTTACAGGAGATACGCCAGCAAGTATTGCAAAACTTTAATTCATTTCTGAACAATTTGATTTCTATGGATGAAAGGCAGTGTATAGAAATACTACTATTAAGCACTGTTTTCTGATATCTGACAGAACTGTGGAAACTAGAATTGGGATAAAGCCCAGTCTTGGTAAAACTCCATGAAGTCATATGTTCATAAAGATATCAACAGATAGTGGAATGGTCCCTTGCCCTCGGTACACACTTCAGCAGTAGGTCAGTGACAACCAAACAAATTATCTGATTTGCCCTAGGTTCTCTGCCAAGGCAGTGAAAGAATCAGCAAGAGTCTTTGTTTTGAACAGTCTTGAACCCTACTGTAGCCCCTAGACAACTGGAGGTCAGACAGAAAGGTTTGTTGCTTTACTTTTGAATAATCTTTCCAACCGCCTAAAAATGAGAGCCTTTTGATTCAATTAAAATAAGTTTATCTAAAACCCCCCAGATTCCTTACTTCATTCAAGTTAGTCCATTGTTTTATGAAACAGAAAAATGTAAATGAGATGACATGACAATCCACAGGAAGAAGAGCCATGAAACTAGTAATTGCAGGTTAGATTTCAAAAATTGATGATAGTTGGAAGGTGGAAGACAAGGTAGAGTTCTCATGGAACCCAACACTTGCTTTTTGAAAATCATGCCCTCAACCAGTCAAAAATCACTACCTATTTCTGAAGATGTTATCCTTTGTGAATGGTGGTGTATTCAAGTATCCTCAAACGATGTTTCTCGGTTTTAACTGAGGCGATGTTTTCTCCGTATGTGTGTCTATAAAAAGTTTACAAAAAGAGACAGTAATCAAAAGAGAATGGAAAACAGGACAAAAACACCTTGTCCACATCCCTCTTTAGTTTGAACACTGATGACAGTTATATTTAACTTCACAACATCAAAGAAATTGAGAACAGAAACCTTCAAATCCATAAATTTTTTTCTGAAAATCTGAGAAAATTCATGGATTTAAACCCATAAGAATATAAGTTGATTTTAAAATGAAGTTTTAAATTAGACTGTTCCATTCTGTCCAAATACTTTTGACAGAACACTGCAGATTTCTTACTCCCCTACAAGACAGAAAAAAGAGAGATATAAGCTTTCTCTGTCTTCAACCACAACTTCTGACCAATTAAGAAACCATGTTGCTCACCCAGTCAGACATGTATCAAGGATTATTATGTCCTGGTGAACACTAAGGTAACTGTGGTCACAAAGGCTCACAGAGGTTCACATCTGTATTAAATCCCAGGGATATTATACTGTTCAGGATAAATTTAAGGTTCTTTGGGTGCCAGGTTGTCTGGTTTTACACCTCTCTTACCTGCTCAGCTTTGCATAAAATGATAGCCTGTTTAGCCCTCCAATATTCTCTGGGACAGTAACATGAATTAGTCCATTTTTCATGTTTTTTATAATTTACTTAGAAGTCAGTCTGTAGGGAAGTGTTTGACTAGCCTTTTGCATCTATACAACATCCAGCACTGTGGGATCCATGTGTACAAGTATATGAAAACTAGTTGTAATTGCCCATCAGTGCTTTTAGAGAAAGCTCTTTTTTTCAGACAAGATGACTTCATAGAACTCATTAATGCCGTACTTTTCCATTACTTTACCTACTGTGCTGCAGCTTAGCAATTAGTTTACAGTAGTTTATCTTTGTTCTCAAAAAGAAACAATTCTCTTCAAAGTATTGTTTTTGCCTGTGGCATATGACAACAAGAAAACAGTACATGTAATAACCCTCTGGTAACCATCTTTCTCATGATAATTCCAAGATTATGTTGAAAAAAAAGGGAAGATAAATTACCATTAATACTACACCTTCAAACATCTGGACTAATTAAATGCACAATGCTTTTGATTTTAAATGTTAGTTTAGACAGAAAGACTTGGAGAACAGAATGTTTTTCAGCCTTCTAAACTCCTAACTTCACCTCATCACTTACTGTTTCAACACATCTGAGCTCTCTTTATCTATCAGTGTAATATGAAGCGACAGTGCATAAAATGTCCCAGGACAGGGTAGTCTAAAGAAGAACCTAAACCTATATCCTGCAATGCAATGGGTTGGAATATAGCTTCAAAGAGAAAATGCTTCCCCTGGAGGAAACAAAGCAAAATTGGAGTTGGGTGAGCCTCAAAGGAATTGCAAGTTCACAAGCCATTGCTTATGTTTGAATTTGGAATTGAAATTGGCTCCAGTGGCTCAGATCCTCACCACAGACTGTGAACGGCACCAGCTACAGAAAGAAGGGGCTTGAGGGAAGAAGGCTGAAACAGGGAATGAAATTTTTGCAGAAATTAGTGTGCATGATATTATGATTGTAAACCTATTTACTTTTAATTTGTTATTTATTTTTCTAATTTAATAAAATATCTCTCCTGCCTTTTTGTATGCCGTCTTGAATTATCCATTTTAGCTTTAACTTTCCCCTTGTCATTCCCACACATCCCATTTCCTTCCTTTTTTAAAATTTCAGTTTAAACTATATACTACTTGGGAGGTCCCAGATCTCTGAAGGAAGTGAGGGCTGCCTCAAGACTTGAGTACTCTTTCCTCCTTCCAGAGACAGACTAGTAAGAACAAAAGTTGAAAAGCATGTTTTCCTTCATTGTTACGTATTCCCCTAAAGACATTACCCAAGCAGTGCAAGGCAGAAACAACAGGGGACAAGTCATCTGCTGGCAAGAAAGTCTAGCTCACTTCTTTGACCCAATCTGCAAATCTTTTGTAGTTGGTGGTGTTCAGTGGAAGCTCCAGGCATGAGAAGTTTGTGATCCTGGGCCCTGTGCACCTGCCTGGGTTACTTCTTTGAGACTTAGTTGTTCACCACTACGCACACAAAAAACACCAAAACCAAACCAAAAGTCTCCTACAAAGCTCTTCAAAGAGTTTGGTTTTTTTTTCTGAATTGAACAATTTCCCCCAGTTTTTCCTAAATAATCTGTTTACTTTATGAAATTTTGGAAAATCAATTCTTTCACTGCTGACTGAGTGGTAACAGGGAGCCCATGCTACTAAGCAGACATATTTATCCTAGAGATTGAATTAAACCTCACAAAAATCTTTACGAAAACTGGCAGTACATATAGACCTAGCTGGAAAAACATGTCTATCCCATGATTCCCACAAGATCAACAGAATTAATGTTAGAATAAACTGGATTTTTTTTTTCAATTATTCTAAAATTCAATCATCTCTTTGGAACAAACCCTGCAGTCATAACAATGCAAACAACAACAGTATTCTTAGAAGGGATAAAATAGCATTAAGCTGGACCCAAGTAGTGAGTACATTTAGAGCCTACTAGTATGAGAGTGCCAGCAACACGTAGGCATTTGGCCTGGACAAAAGTAAAAGATAGCCAATACAAAGCAGCAAAAAATTTAGGTTAGATCGTGGATTAAGTGGACATGAGCTGTGGGACCTTGTACCCATGAATCCAATAAACAAACTGCAACCAAACATTGCCTTACCTCTGTGTGAGCAGCTCATTTACACACCAAAACTGCTGATGAAATAAATGTTTTGTAGCTCAGTCTGCTGCCAGCCTTGATCATGTTCACTGACAGTAGCCTCATGATGCCACCAAATGCACATTGCTGAGTGGAGGTAAATGGTATAGTCACATAGTCATCTCAGGAACACCTGTAACACCTATAACAGCTCCAATGCGAGCCCTCAGTCCACCCTAGTGCAGGTAAGAGAATTATTATGAACCAGTGAAAACACTGTCTGTGTAATCTCAAGCCAAGCCAGTGGGCAGGGGAGGTCCAATGGGAGGGAGCCTAGAGCTAGTCTCTAGCTCTCAGGTGATTATTTCTCTCATCACTACCAACTGCCTCCAAAGCCATCACCCTATCACTGGTCAGTCAGCAGTTTTTCTTTTTCCTCTCAGATTGCTTCTGTTGCTACATCCTTGCCTGTGCTTGGTAAGGGCAGCAGTGGAAGCTGTAAACCATAGCTAGCAGAAAGTCTAATTCTAAGGTGGGTGCTTTTGCACCTCTCTGAAGGGTATCTCTCTTCTGCTGGACTCTCATGCACTTTTCTTTCTACACTGGGCAATGCAATTACAGCTTTCTCTGACTATGCATTTTGCAATGCAAAGGTGGCCCTGAACAGCATTCTCATCTCACTCCTCACAAAGTATGTACAAAATATTGCCTAAACAGCCTCCTCTCTTGAGATTCACTTACATAAACTCTAGTACTGTTTCATATTTCAGTTTTGGGTTTCCACTTGTTTTAGTGAATGCTAGAATTTCCACCAACGTCTCTTTCAAGCTCCTCCTGCCCTTCTAGTCACATGCCACTGCCACTTTATATTTTAGAATAAACAGGACTTCATTCATGCTGTAAAGAGTAAAAAGAACAGACAAAATCACAGAATCACAGAACCATTAAGTTTGGAAAAGACCTTTAAGATCATCAAGTCCAATCATCAACCCAACACCCCCATGCCCACTAAACTATGTCCTGAAGTGCCACATCCACACATCTTTTGAATACTTCCAGTAATGGTGACTCCACCACCTCCCTGGGCAGCCTGTTCCAATGTTTGACTACTCTCTCAGTAAAGAAATTTTTCCTAATATCCAATCTAAACCTCCCCTGATGCAACTTGAGGCCATTTCCTCTTGTCCTATCACTAGTTACTTGGGAGAAGAGACCAACACCTGTGTCACCACAACCCCCTTTCAGGTAGTTGTAGAGAGTGGTAAGGTCTCCCCTCAGCCTCCTCTTCTCCAGACTGAACAATCCCAGTTCCGTCAGGTGCTCCTCTGAAGAACAAGAAGACTTGTTCTCCAGACCCCTCACCAGCTTCATTGCCCTTCTTTGGACACAAACCCCTGGTAAGAATCATGTACCAGATCATGTACCTATGATCAGAATTCTAGAGCTGAAAAATCATAGACCCTCTACATTTAAATAATATTTGTAGTATGAGCAGCCACATTACAAGTTTATGATTTCTCAATGTCATTTGTATCAACTGTGGAACAGGATGCTGACGTCATGTCTTTCAGCAATGTTTTTAAAGCTAGGGCAGTTTCAACTTCCTGAAATCCCCAGGAAGCAAGTGAGGAAGGATTTAATATATTCTCTGAAGGCCACAAGAAAACTGCTGGATGAATTGAATGGGATTATTCCAGTACCCGTGGAAGATAGCAGCCACTGATGATGTCCAAGAACAAAGGCTGAGGAGAGGGTGTAAGAACAGGGCGTAACACAGAGATACTTCCTGTGCCAGGAATACTATCTGTGCTAAAAAGGTACATCCATCAGTTATACAGGGTATAACTGCTTATGTAAACATTTTGCAACACCTCCACGTAGTGATAGTTCCTTTTGAAAAAAAATAAGGAATTTGACAGATGTGTAGCTGTTCACAGCTTTTGTTACAAAGGCATCCCTTCCCTCCCCCTTAATGTATTCAGTTTCCAAAAATTTTAATTTTCCTCATGAAAAGAAAACTGTGAGCTTCTAGGTCAAAATACTTAGAAGCTAATGTACTGCTTAACTAGAAGGAAGCAAAAGTCATGCCTTTCTTCAAAGAAATATGTCTCCCATGGGGTTGATATTGGAAGGTGAGGTATTCGATAACTCCATCATGATTGAGGAAAAAGGGATCCAGGAAAGGACCTTTCCTCCCCGTCCTGCCAGACCCCATGCCCTGCTTCCCCCAAGGCCCCTCCAGCCCTGCCGAGCACCACAGTGGGACGGAGGTCAGGCAGAACTTACTGGTTTCTCTCAGCCGCTCCGTCCCTCTTACAGCTTCCCATGCTCTGGCGTGGGCTCCCCACGGCCATGGTTCCTGTCAGGACGATGTTGCTCCGGCACAGGCTCCTCAGCGCTTGGCGGGGCAGGCCACAGGGACTGGCCCGGGACCGGTTCTGACCAGCCCAGGGCTGCCG
>NW_010549548.1:5172-33928 GCF_000687285.1 Phaethon lepturus | reverse complement strand
CGGCGCCTCTGGCACTGCAAGGAAATTCGCCCCTTCGCAGCGGTTTCGTTGCTCTCATGGAGGGGGGAAGGAGGGAATGGTGCAACAGATTAGCTGTTACTTGTTGGGGAAAGAAGCTGAAACATGGCCTCGCAGCACAGATTGGGAAAGATAACCCGAACTTTTCCTTCCTGGCAAAAGAAAGTGCAAAAACCATGAGCAATAAGCAAATAAAACGTCATATTCCTCAAGCAGGGAACTGGGTCACATTATATTTAAACACCAGGGATGAGACAGCCTTCATGGCTGATGACGTGTTCCTGCTTCGCAGGTAAATCGACACATGCCACAGCACAAGTGGCTGAAAACACATTTCCTTGCTCGTCTTTTAGGGCCCAGTTTCCAATAAAACCTGAACAGCCTGACTAATACCAATGGTTTTGATGTAGGCAAAAGCAGAGCTGGAAGACATGATGCCAGGGGCTGGCAGAGCAGCAATATTACAATAACGTGTGTGCAGTCGTGTACACACAAGCTCTCTCTTAGGAGCAGTGGTGGTTTCCTACTTATTTTTAGGCCTCTGAGACAGCTGTGCCATTGAGAGCCCAGGAGCTTTTACAGCCTCCAGCGGGACGTGGGGCTCAGGGGTGGCCCGGTCGAGCACACATACTTTCTTTCCTGAAGTTTCTGAGGGAAAACTGAGGTAATTTTGTTCACCATCAAAATGTGGCTGCTTTGGGAAGTTTATTTTGGAAGAAAATAAAATCAAAATCACAAACTGGTCACTGTAGCATTTTTAAAAAGAAATGTTTTTGTGTTCTGGGTAAATGGTGGTATCTTGCATTCTAAGTACCCAAGTACCAAATTGGATAACAAATTTCAATGAGCTAAGGAAACACCAGTCTAGTTTGCATGTCTTGCCTCTCTGCGAAGCTTTGCTTGGAAGGACAATTTGACAGGTAGAACAGGATGAAGGCAAGGAAGAAAATAGCGAGGACCGCGTAAACGGGGAGCCATGTTGGACACAGCCTGTAGAGAAGCACTGTATGCCTGGGTACCGCGGTCCTCCATGGTGTCTCCCAATACCCTAGAGATGCCAACTGCAGCCACAGGCACAATCTCCTTCCAAGAATCTCTTCCAAACCCATCCCACTCTCTAACATGTTTATTTCCAGAGATTTTAAACTGTTTCATTGCCACCTAGAAAATTCCCTTCTGTTCCAGGAGAATTCCTGGACAAGGGAAACCAGCTGCTTACCAGCTCCACTAAAAGTCACTGAGCTGAACTGGGAATAGCCCCTCAAGGTTTAAGAAACTGTGGAAAATTCCTTTCCCATGTTCTTATTCTGTCATTAGTACAAAGAGACGGCAGCCACACTTGTAAGCAAAACTGGGAGCAAATCTGTATGCAATCCACATAAACATTTATTATCGTTTGGAGGTCTCTTATTTTCAGATTTAATCACACAACTAAAGCTTAGCTACCGTACAAGATTTACCTAATTAAGGATTTTCAGTTACTTAATTTAACTTGGGTTAAATTTAAGGTTTAAAGAATAAAGGGAATGTACAATACAGACAAACCATAATTAAATGTTGCCATAGCTTCAGATGGGGTTAATCTTTAATTTGATTTAGCTATACTGAATTAATAGGAGGCTTATGAACACTTTCAAAACTTTAGTGGTGTGTTCTTCCTGTTGAACCTCCTCTTTCTGCTTCCAAATGCCTCCCCAAACACACTACATGATTTCAAACTTACACAAAGGTCTGGGGACTAAAATCAACCCAAGATATGTGTTGTGTCCTGTTCCCCAGTAAGGTTTTAATGTCCAGAAGAGAAGAGAGTCGCTGGAAATTGGTGTCACATCCAATTGCTGCAGCATGGTTAGAACATCCCAGCACAGAGGAGACAGAGAGGGGAAATAAACTCAGAAAACTGTAAGCTGGGATATGAGCAACTTGGGGGGGGAAGAGTTTCTTTGTGTGGTTTTGCCCTATGTAACTGGGAGTAGAGCTGTAAGTATATGTATGAAGTCTTAATAATGGTAATAAAAAGCAGAAGATTAATCATTCTTAAAATTACATTCTTTTTCCTCAAGTAGGCAAGTCCTGCAATAAATCTGAAAGTGGCCAGCAGATGTATTGCAGCACTATCAAGTGTTTTCGGTATTTTTTATGTCAAAAGGTATTTTCACAGCCTCCAGCCGTGGTTAAAAGCTGTCTTTCCCAGAGGGACCAGACACCTCTGCTTGTAATTGATTCCTCTTTGCAACACACCATTCTTTGGGAAATTTGGTGGAAAATAAATTCTCCGTCCCACAATTTCAATCCATCGGAGCAATGACATGTTAGAAAGTTCTGCCTCAGTTTCAGAGGATGGCAGAATTGTCTGTTGCAGGGAATTGAATTGATTAGGTCCCAAATCAGTGTTAAACAATATGACTTATGAGCAAGATTATTCCAGTCTACTGCAGGAAATACTACTCTTCTGCAAACTCATGAGACTGTATTTTAAGGTATCTCTAGGGCTTTGACCCACAGTGAGCTTTGCCTGGGAAGGTATTGCTAGGAGTTTTCTAATTATCTTGAAATTGAAATTACTGCTCAAAACAGAGTCAACAGAAGTAAGTAAATAAGTACGAAGTTGTAGTGATGTCAGAAGTAGCCTGTTTTTTCTCTACACTACTTTGTTTTCCTTCCTTGTAATAACATTGCCAGTTTCAGACTCTTTATCTCTAATTTCTCTGAAGCCTCCATTTGCCTAATCCAGTTATGAGGAAATAATATTGAAAACCTTGGCTTTGTTTGAATAAAAATAGCTTCTGCCAAAAAAATTCCAACGTGAAGGCTAATGAGCTAAGCTGAGGTACCTGCCTGCTAGTTTGTAGAGCGGGCACTGTCCTAGATACAGCAAGGCGGCAAATTTGCTGACACTGAGCTCCTTCCTGCCTGCAGCTAGGCAGAATGCAGATTTAGGTAATCCCTTCCTCTTGTGCTGTGGAAACACACAGGGCAGACAGACCTCAAACCAACTTCAGTGGAAAGTCAGAAAGAGGAATAAAGATTTTGTGTCACACAAGCAGTATAGAAATGAACAGTGACCAAGGTTGAAATGAAATGATTCCTTTACAGCTGCCTTGAAGAAAGGCAGACCTAGAAATGCTAAGACACCAACTGGGAAAGTCCAAAGTCAGCTTCCCAGTAATGTCAAAATGTACTGAGTTGGGCAAAACATCTTCCAACAAGTTGTTTTTTATAGCATCCTGCCTATCTCTCATAGTTTTCCTGTACCGCCATGGCTGTGTTTTCACATGGGTACAGCTGAATGAACTTTCAACGTATTAACTCATCTCGAATTGGCAACCTAAAGCCAAGAACATAAAGTTATTAATGGATAACTTACCCTGCATGTTGGGATATCTTAGTTGCGTGGTTAATTTTATTTGTGCAGAGAAATGGATTTCCTAAGTCCTACTGAGAACCAGGCTTTTAAAGCAGCAGTTTCAACTTTTGTGATTTTATCACAGGTCTCTGCGGATTTGTTTATTCTCCCTCAGGCCTCAGCTGCTGGTTTAAAACAGGAAAATCTCCACATCCATTTCAAAGCAGATGTAGCCCTCAGAGCTGACGGGAAGAGCCACCACCGCAAAGGCTCTGTGGGTAGCGCCATGGCGGGGGGCTGAGCCGCATGAGGAGCCCAGGTTCCTGTCCTTCTTTTCAGTATCTCCAATGCTGCCTACGTTTAAAATATCAAGGCCTGCATTAACTTCTGCAGCTACACTTTTTGTTATTATGGATCCCCACAAGTTTTCTGCCTGGGACTTCATAGGTTTGCCAAAAAATGCTGAAAGTGAAAGTTTGGCTCTAGCAGTTACAGAGCTGTGACATCAGGCTATATGATTTAACAGTGTTATTAATTTTTGAAAGGCAGGGACACCTATTTCTTTATTTCTTCACACAGATTATTCCTGCAGCCCTTATCCACAGGTTTGCTAAGCTGGAAAGAAAGCACTGAACACCCAAAGAAAATGCAAATGTTACAACAGCACGGCATTAAGTTTCATTAAGTTCTTAATTACATCAAATAATTAAAGTTTTCTTGCTCTTCCCCTGTACTTTTCATCAGTAAATCTCAAAGTACTTTATAAAGAAGGTCAGTTTCATTATCTTCTCTTTGAAGAAAGGAAAATGAAGGCTTAGGGAAGGAGAATTGCTCATCACAAGGCCAGTGGCAGGGGCTGGATTTGAAATGCAACATTCCAATGTTGCAGTCACTGTTAAAAGATACTATCTCCACCACAACAAAATCACCTCCACAACATATTGTTCCAAAATCGTACAATATGCACAAACACACACACATATATATGTATATATATAATATCTGAGGACACTGTGAAATTTCATTACTCCCTTTATTTCATCTGCATTTTTTGTTAAACTGTCTGGGTCTTCATAGCATTGAACTAGCATGTAGAAAAAATGGGTTCAAATTTCATTTTGTTCACTGGTTTCTGTTTAATCCTGAAAAAAATTTTTTTCTGTATTTTGAAAGCATGATTTCCCCTGCTGCTAAATTGGGCCCGAACCAATCTTCACTTCCGTGTAAAAAAAGAGATGTTCTGAAAAACAACGCCAAATGAAACCTAGGATATGCTCCTTAATGCTTGTTCTGGTTGGAAGTTTCACAATATCTATTTGTAACTCTTAAGATTTCAAGGAAAGCAAAGCTGTAAAACATTAAATAAGCTACTTCAAAGCTGTAAAACATTAAATAAGCTACTTTAAATGAGCCAAGAAAAGGCTGCTACATTATGCTTGTACTTTTGCTTTGTAAATTCTTTTCCAGTAGACGTGTTTGCATCCAGGATTACCACTGGGGCTTATATCACTGTATACAGGAGGTCACAGCTCCTGGTATGCAAAAGTCATAAGATATTTCTTAGTAGAGGAAAAATGTTTTACGCATCCGTTCATGGAATGCTGAGATGTTTTTTGGACACGTCGCTAAGAGGAATAACAATTTTCCTCCTCTAAAGTCACATTTCTGTAAGGGAATCTTAAGAAAAACGTATCACTTTAGACACCATACATAAAAGGAGAGTATATTGTACTGAATCAGATACAGTTCTGAGAACTGCACATAGGTTCCTACCTTATTCACGATGTGCTACCTGAGTGGTCCTCACAGGTCGCTTTGGTGTCCTCTGCCTCTCATTTCCATTCATCCTGCTCCTGCCTACATGCAAAAGGTCTCTATGATCAGGACTGTCTCATCTAGCTTTGTAGAACAGATGTCTCAAGCAGGACTTGGTCCTCCTAAAATGAAGTCTGCTGCATTGTAGGTAACCACAGACAAGACATCTAGAGAGATCACATTATGCATACAGCAGAGCACGATGATAAAAAGCAAGGCAGAGCTGGACAGCAGAAGTTGGTATTTTCCCACAGATACTGACACGTTAATGCAAATACCGCTTTTGTCTTTCAGAGATGTTTCTATATGCAAAATTCTCCTCCTCTATAGATGAGCAAATGAGAAGGAGTGACGAGTATACAGAAATGTTATTTCAGTACACACATTCAGCTACAGCAGCACAGTCTCATTCTGAAATCCTGGGGGTCCAGTAAAGCCTGTGGTGTAATAGGAGAGTATTCCTGGTTTGCCTGTTCTCAGCAGTTCAGGGGAAATGCTAGAGGCTAGATGTGGCTTTCCCTGTGACGTTTATTATGTTGGTTGTAACCACTAGCAAAAGGATTCAGCTAGAGGAGTTGCTTTCTCTTGTTAACTAACCTTACAAGGCTCCTCTAGATAGGATGAACCCTGCAGTTCTTTCCAGCAGAAGCTATTGCTGACAGCCGATAAAGGGAAAACTGCTTTTTCAGGATTCATCCTTGTTTTTAATCAAAGACAAGGACGTTCACAATGCCAAGGACAAAGCGATACCAGGACTTCATCATAGAGCTAAGAATAAATATTCCTGAGGCATAAATTTAAATAAAAATTAGTTGATCACAAGTCAGCTTTTCTGCTGGAAAGCGAATGTTCCAATTTCTGCAAGGTGCTATGGGAGCATTTGGCTCCTCTCTGAACCTCATGAAAACTTCCACGCTCGATTGAAAAATACAGAGCCTGTAAGAGAAGTAACTGAAAACTCACCAGCAACAGTGTTTTAATTGCTCTTAGATCATTCACCAAAATTTTGTAATTAATGTGTCACTCTATACAACTACCTGAAAGGGGGTTGTGGTGAGGCGGGTGTTGGCCTCTTCTCCCAAGTAACTAGTGATAGGACAAGAGGAAATGGCTTCAAGTTGCACCAGGGGAGGTTTAGATTGGATATTAGGAAAAATTTCTTCACTGAGAGGGTGGTCAGGCATTGGAACAGGCTGCCCAGGGAGGTGGTGGAGTCGCCATCTCTGGAAGTGTTCAAGAAACGTGTGGATGTGGCGCTTCAGGACATGGTCTAGGGGACATGGTGGCGCTGGATTAATGGTTGGACTTGATGATCTTGAAGGTCCTTTCCAACCTAGTGTTTCTGTGATTCTGTGATTCTGTGACAATGTAGATTTTCTCTAGAGTATCTCACTATCGGATGTTGACTTATGATTTTGATCCAGAGGTAAGTCCAGGCACAGAAAAAAAAAAGTTTTTTGATCTAAGGGCTGTTTCTATTTAAAGCAGTATTTGAGTCAGAGTTTTGATTTTCATTTAAAGAAAAGCAAAAGTTACAAGAAAATTCACTCTATTATTTTTGTTTTAAAGAGACAAAAAGAACAAAGAGGAGATTAAATGCTAAGTCCAGTCAATTTCCAGTAACAATTAATTTTATTTCTTATTATTTAAATCATTTGCCTGGTTTAATAAGGTTTTTTAGACAGTGGGAGAAAATTACTGCCTAGCTAACTCCATCTCTCATAGTTTTGAGTACTGGTTCTTGCAGTGTACTTAATGATTATAGCATTCAGGTGTGTCCTACTGTTTTTGTAATTGAATATGAGGTATATATCCAGATTATATCTTCCACAGTCAGTGGATCATGAATCATAAATTATAAATATGGGCAGTATTTTATGTTTTCCTTTAACTTACTGTATTTTAGAAACCCGTATGATGAGTAGTCCATTTTCCCAGAAAGTCAGATAGTCATGCCTGCAAAACTGAGAAGTACCTTAAGAACATATCCTGGAACCCATCCTTCAAGTATTACGAATATATGGAAAAAGTAACAGGTATTTGTAACACTTCTATCAGTGCACATGTACAGGATGCTCCTTCTATGCCGAGACCTATGCTGGCTTGCATGGACACATTTTCTTTTCACCATTTTAAGGAAATATGGTAACATTAGCAGATTTTTTTGAAGAGTTGATGGCCAAAAGCGACATAATTCAGCTCTGAATTACTTATTTCCTGTTCATGGTACTTTTCAGCATGGCAAAACACTTCAAAGTAGGCTCTCCCATTGATTTTTTTTCTAATCATCGTTACACTTGAATGAAACTCTAAATGCAATGCAAAAAAGAGAAGTTAGTATGTGGGTGATGAAAAGGAAGAAACCATGGTCTGAAAAACTGTGATGCATAGACAGTATCTGTGGTTGACAAAATACAAAAACACAGAAGAGAATGGAGAATGTCTGAATGCCTACAGTATAACTATGGGAGAACGATTTTGCATACCCATACGGATAATATCATATTGCCATAGTGATGTCCACGTTTCACTCAGGATAAGAAACAGTAGAAAACCTTGACAGCATCATATGATGCAAATGAGATATAAATATTGTTACATGTTTTTAAAATTCATTGTTAGATAGAACTCCTCCTGATCTTTCTTTTTCATTGTATGTATTGGACAAGGAGGAACAAAACATTGGCAATAAAAAAAGGAAAGACATAAAATGTAGCATAAATGATATATTTATTCTTGACACTCTGTAATTGAAAAACATATTGAAATCATTCGGGGATTTAAACAAAAAACACCTCTGAAAATCAGTATCCAATATCCATCCACAGACCATGCTACCAGTGGCATTACAGTTGAATATATACAGCAGTAAAAATGAACTTTTCAGATTTTCTGGATGCATGTGCAAGTAAAAACTCTTGCATTGTGAGCAGGATTTGGTATTTAAACAAACATGTTCTTAAAAAAGTCTGAAAAGTCTAAACTTTAATTCCAGATATGTGCTACAAAATAAGGGAAACATTAAAAAAAGTTAATTGCTTGCCTTAGTATTTTTATTAAACCAAGCTCTGTTTCATGTGTACTTGGGAAGATGTTTTGATTTTGTTCTTGGATGTGTTCGTCAATGTTGTTTCAGTCAGGGATAAAGCTGAACCACATCCCCGTTTTGATAACTGTGAAGCAGGACACACACAACGGTAAAAGGTGAACCCACAGTGAAAGACCCAGTAAATGTAGGTGGAGAAAGTGCAAATATCAAGATTCCTATAGTATGATTTGAAAGCATGTGCTACTCACAGAGTTTTGGGGGGAAAAAAAAAAAAAAAAAAAGAAGAAACATTTTCTGAAAGAAATCCCTAGGAATTAGGACCAAGCCTTCTGAGAAAAAAAAATCAAACCTCGTGTATCCTATTGTTTTATTATCTGCTTAGGTAGTCTAAGCAGAAACACAGGCAGATCACTTCCAGGCTGTGTACACCACAGAAGTGCATAGCAGCCACAGAGACAGCCAGGTCCTAAGGCACTGGGTGTTGAGCACATGGGCTGTGAGAGACAGTCGTGACAGAGAAAAAAGGGAGAAAGAAAGGGGCAAGAAGCAAATTTAATTATTCATTCCAAGGCACCTACCTAGTTAGAAATCCATGCCTTCCGAGTCAAAGTTTGACACCTTGTCTTTTGGATCACACTGCACTCACAGAACATCAAATCAAGGGGATTGAAAAGGAAATTCTCCTCAAGCCAAGCAGAGACAGAAGAATTGTAAAACTGGAATTAGGCAAGATTGCAAGAAAGTTTCTCACAAGATAAAGCGCTGTGTTTGTTGCAGATTTTACTTGCAATGAATAATTAAACTAACTTCAGATCTGAACTTCCTCCTGCTGAAGTCAAAGACAAGATTTCCACCAGTTGGCATGAAACAACAGTAGACTCTGAGGGCCAAATTCAGCATACCTGTGAAGTACATGGTGATATAGCTTAAACACAGAGTGTAACTTACACGATCAAGATGTCACTGTGTTTTCCTTGTGTGAGTCAGGGAGAGACCTACAGTCATTCAAAGGACAGTCCTAGCACAAAAAGCAAGTATAATGGAAGTGTTAATTATATTAGTCTAATCTTATTCATTGTAAAAAGTTTCTGAAAAGTGTCTGTTTTTCTTTTCTGTTTTTCTTTCTACAATGCCCTTATCTGATGATACCAGAGAAGACTAACATCTAATTGTTACTTAACTTAATGGGGTTTTAATATCTTTCATGTTTTCCTGTATAAACATGAACATCTTTGGTTTTAATGAGCAATAGCTTTCCACTGATCTTGCAATCATAACATTTTAATATTGTATTCATTCTCTTATACACTATAAAGACATGGAAGTATACACATGATGAAAGTAAGAAGGGTAAGAACTCAGAGACTATTTAAGAAATAAAAACTCATCTCATTCTTAAGTAAAACACCCCTATGCACATTTGAACATGAATACAATTAAGCAGAAGTTGTAAGTCTCTGAAAGCAGGTAATTTTCTTTCTTAATTTTATACAGTAAACTGTGAAGAGTTTGCAAGGGGTGCTTTTTCCCTCACTTTAAGAGAACCAAAAAAAAAGGTAAGCATTTTGGCAAGTAGCCATCCAATTGTGGACTATACCATCTCATCTGAGCAGGCAGCCTTTTCCTACATACCTACATACCATTTCCTTTCCTACACACCATTTGCATATCCTGCAAAAACCTGACGAGTAAGTAACTTCCCTTGCAGATAGTGAAAACCAAAAGAGCTATGTTTTTCATTATCTTATTCAAGTTCTTTTTTCCTGAATGGATGGTGGATACTTTTCAGGAGAGACACAGGAAAAGTCAAACATCTTCTAAATGAGGAAGAATTATTTTATTACTTCAAAAATCAAGAAAAGATGTTCTTTCATTAAAGAACAAGCATGGGAGTTTACAAAGTTTATGTGAAACTACTTGCAAATATTCAGAAAGTAAACACAGAAGCTGAGTGTTCCTAAAGAAAAATAAATAAATCAACATCTATTCAATTAAAAAACCCAAAAGATTTCTTTCCTTTTCTCAAAGTAGGAAGGACATAATTTCAAATTTTAAATTATGTTTAAAAAGGAAGGAGAATGTAACAATTATTTGTATTAGCATTAACATTAGTATTAGTATTGTTATTTTGACAGCTTTCAAACAACTGAGATTTCAACTGACCTGCTGTTTATAAACAGAGAAGGACTGGAGGGAGATGTGGTGGTCGGAGGCCATCTTGGGCTTAGCGACCATGACATGACAGAATTCTCAATTCTTAGTGAAGTAAGGAGAGGGGTCAGCAAAATCACTACCATGGACTTCTGGAGGGCAGACTTTGGCCTGTTCAGGTCACTGGTCGAGAGAGTCCCTTGGGAGACAGTCCTGACAGTATTTCAGATAGCTCTGAAGCCAACCTTCATTTGATACAGGTGAGCATTTTTAGGTTCTTTGGCACTTTTATACAAAGTTTTTTCTCTCTGGCTTTCAGTCAAAGTTTCAGGTCACCATGTGGAGCTGCCTGTTAGCTTTGAGCATCTCCTGCAAGCTGCAGTGTGCATCAGTTGACCCCAAATGAGCAGCCTCCTTGGGGACCCTTGACTCTGGTATCATTTCTGTCTGCAGATAAGCCAGCTGAGCAGGTGCCTCTAGGCAGGCTGGTTAACAGATGCCCACACTCTGAGACGATGTTTTAAAGGAGTTGGGGAAGATTAAAAAAACATGTGATGTTTCCTGTGTGACTGTTGATGACTTGCATGAGGGAGAAAGGGATGTGCCCACAGTTGCATGCATTGGCCCATGCTGGCCTGTAGCTCAGGATAAAGTGGCCATTGCACACATGGTGTATTTCTACTGCTGACAGGCTGCAGGCTTTGTTGCCAATACTTCCAAATATTTCTGGAGATTCTCAGAGCATGTCACTCCATTAAGATGTCATTAAACCCCAGTATTTTAAGTAAAAGTATTGTAAATGTCATGTAGTTCATAACCCACTTACTTTTGTAAAACACATGACATGGGAGTCCAGAGCTCAATGCTCCATTCCCAGGTCTGCCAAAATAGTGGTGTTGTGATCTTGGACAACTGTCCTCATTGTGCTGCCTTTGTTTCATGTCACACCACTCCTCCTTTTCCTCTCTTTGAACTGTGAGTATTTTGAAGTGAGTTGCTGCCTGACATGAAAGAATCTGGTTGTTCTTACAATGCTCTAACTTAAATAATAAAATGAAAATATAACAGCATCCACTCACACAATGGCAGCTCCCTGTTAACTAGTAAGAGATTTATGCAGTTTCAGGCTATGAGTGGTCACAACCTATCTTTCTCCTCAGAGACATCAGCTCCTTGATTCCATCTGGCAGTTCCCAGTATAAAAGTTACACATGTGAATACAACACACAACAACTGTTTGAGAAGAAGACTGTTTTGTTTTTTTGCTGAAAAAGAATTCAATTTCTCTCAATGTTTGCTTCTTAAATGAAATGATGTATCTGTAATTTTCCTAAGTAATTCAGG
Organism: Phaethon lepturus; assembly: GCF_000687285.1. Lineage (NCBI taxonomy): Eukaryota > Metazoa > Chordata > Aves > Phaethontiformes > Phaethontidae > Phaethon > Phaethon lepturus. Next base: position 22,205 of record NW_010549548.1, on the reverse strand, counting down.
CCTGAAAATGCAGGGGGATACCATACGGTTTTGATGACACCAATACACATTGCTAAAAGCACTATGTTTATCACAAAAGATTCAGAGAAGTTGCAAGTGTTGCTCTCTTTGGACTCAGTAAGGATGCAAAGCATTAAAAAAAAATGAAAACATTTATTATTGAACTTGGGAATAGGAAAATCCATTTTGCTGCAGGGACCAGGTCTACAATGACTAACAGCAGTGAAAACCTCTCTTTTCCTTGCTATCTCATTCTGTAGTCTATGTTACCATCCAGCCGGGGCTTCAGAAGATATGCCAGCTGCAACTGTCAGAGGTAGGCTTCTTTCCATAACAGCTGTACCTTCAGTGATAGCTGACATCACCAGAGTGGGTGACATCTCAGACCATCAAGGAGAAAAAGCTCAACAATGTTCAATAATTGAGTTTTATGGGGAACTGAGGGCATAAAGGACCTCTTAGAAATTCCTGCATGTGATTAGTCCTGAAATTTGGTTCGATGCAAAACATAGAAGTAAGTTAAAACAGGAGCTTTGACTCAGCAAGACTGCAGGATCAGACCTCATGCATGAGTCACCTGCATCAATAAAACCTGAGAAAAGTACTGCAAAGCGATGCTGCAGATGCTCAGTTGAAGGAAAGAGGGCAGGGCCACCAACAGCAGGAAGTGAGGAAAGTGTAACAGCTAAGAAACTGGACAGCAGATTTCTTTCGGCAGAATTGCCCCATGGCAGGTTTAGCAAGGAGAGCAGGGAGAATGCCTCGGCAAATGCAAAGAGCGTTCTGGGATCTGCAGTGACCACAGGAGGTGAAGAGCATGGTTTTAGTGACTCACCCAAATCACAGCATCTTCAGCAGCGCTATGTGCCCTCAGCACCAGGGTGCTGATTCAGTCCTGACTCAGAGGGAAAAGAGCCACCTCTCTGAGTCACCACCACCAAATATTTTCCTTAGAGGTTCCCAAACAGGACGTGCCACGTGGGTGCCTATTCGTCTCCTGGGAAATCTGATATCAGACCTCAACTTGAATGGCATGTATATTTAAAGGGAGGAATTTTTCCTCAAGTAACCTTACTCAGTAAAGTATTCTCCCTGGACATACGGCTGGATTAAAACACAATATAAGATATAAGATAATTTCCTCTGTTATGCAGAGGAAATGACTGTGCCATTTTATTATAGGAGCAGTTTATTCTCAGCTAAAAGGTTAGAATGAAAAATTGGTTTTCTACACAAAAAAACAAAGATCTTCAATGAACTTCATAAGAAAGACAGTAAGAATATGATTCTTTTGATATTTCCATTCATCTGGAGTAATTTTTGTGGGATTTCATTCATAAGATTGTTTCTATAGCACTGAAATACTTGGAAAAGTTCTGCTGTAGGTAACTATGATTTTTCTGCCTGTGCTTACAAGGAACTGTATTTTGTCATGTTTAAGAGACAAGTCTTACCTCTCCAATATATAACACTCTTGCAGACTGTCCATAAATTTATTCCTAAATTGCAAAGGAATTTTTATACAGGAAATTTAGGTTGTGTGTATACATGTAGAGAGTGCTATATAAATATTCATACACTCACAATCCAAAATTGCCTATATATATTTCTTTGTAAATAAAAAAACGAATATAGAAGCAAATTTACTATCACTTAAGAAATGGTTAACCTACAACAAATAACATTTGCATTAAAGGAGGCTAATTATATAAATATAAAATATGAGTAATAAGGTAGAGAGGGGGAGAGAGAGAGTTTATACATACATACACACTAGTATACAGTTAAAAGGAAAGTAGCCAAAAAATATTACTGGAGTATAATTCAAAGTATGTGGAGTTATGATTGGAAAGAACTAGTCCATGGAAGATAATAATAGCTTATAAATCACTTTGAATTAGACTTATTAGCTTTGTATTAAATAGTTTTAGGTTGTACAGCTAACATGGTCAGGAGAAAACAACTTCCTAATTTGAAGACTGAAAAAATGTGGAAGGTATTAATTGATAAGAATGAAAAAAAGTGTAGAACAAACAAGCCCCATGTAAGTGTGAAAGACAAAAATAAGGATTCAGCCCTCCAATAGGTCCCCAGAATATTAGACAAAGTCAACAGATATGAGGAAACCCCCAAAACTACACAAAGCTTACTGTGTTTTCACACTGGCAAACAATGGCAAACTCTTGGCCCTAGAATGTTTTGAATGATCCCCAGACATTTGTTTTTTCATTTGAACATTTGAATAAGTGCAAATAAAACCTGAGGAGTAGGAGCTGTAACTTGTGGTGCTGCTCACATGGTAGAGCAGAAAATGTCCAAACAATTGGCACCTCCACCAGTTTCCTCCATGTAGGAGAGCACACTCTGAAATGCTGGACAAATATTTGACTACATATTACCTGAGAGTGGGAGGCTCTGTAAGGTGTCACCAACCCCGTTATAGCTACAAGGCAGTGATGAAGCCAGCTTCCTTCTCTGTGGCTTCACTGTCCTGTGGCAAATGCCTGAGAGATTGACAGCTCCACCTATCCACAGGGTTTAGTCTGTGGACTAATGAATCTGGAGAGCGTCTGCAATGCATCCTTGCCAATGCCCAAGCATGCCTCAGGGAGGAGGAAAGACATAGGCAGGAAACTCTTGCAGGAGACTGGGAAGGGAAGAGCTAGAGCCTTGTGCCAGGTCTGGAGAAACCTCGTGGGAAAACACAGGGGTGCTAAGATCAGCTCGCATTACCATATTGGGTGTTTCAGCAGCCCTTGTGGCCCAAAGTCACTTTCCTGGGCCATTTCCAAATGAAACCTGGTGCCATAGGAAGTGGCGGCAGTGACTCAGCAGCAGTGGGAGGTTTGCTTCCTTCTGAATCAGTGCTGGAGTTGTCAGGCATCTCACAGTGGGACCTACCACAGAAGAAGATGTTAAACCATTTGTGGTCAATTAGGAACCATGTGTCTTTTTCAGCCTGGAGCTCTGGCTCAGCTCCAGGAAGAGTCACTTTTACACCTAGTGCCTGCCTAAAGTGTTGATGCATTTTCTGTCTCATTTCTCTGTCCTGAAGCCTTCACACCCTGGGACTCTAGCCACAGATGTAAATGCAAGGGTGTAGTCAAGATTTATGCCAGTAACACATACCCTGCTGTAAACAGCACTTACACAGCTACACACAAGAGAAATAAAAAGATGCTCCAAAGTACAAGCGGTGCTCTCTATTGTTCCACAGCTATTATCACAAGAAAGGAGGCAGGGTTGGGTTTTCTTTTCCAGGTATCATTGAATGAGGAAGAGGGTCTTGAAGTTAGTGCACCTCCAACACCTTGTGGATAGAGGGAAATGAAGGAATCCCACAGTTACAGCACTGGCCCTGAGCTTAGACTTGGAGCCCATCCCAGATCTGCCACAGAAAATGCAAGGGCCTTCAGCAAGTTATTTAATCACTGACTGCTTCAGAGCCCTGAGGCAGTAAAAGATAACTGGTAGAGGAGTGGAAAGGCTTTAAGAGATCTTTTAAAGAAATACCAGGGTCCTATAAAGAAAGTAGTAGGAAAGGGATGTTTATAATAATTCCTCACTATTGCAGTATGATGGTTTCCTTGGATTAAGTTAAGCTGATGCGTATTTAACATTCACTTGTGTATTTTATTTAAGGGAATGCATATGCAAGAGGTAAGGGACTGTACTTTGCCTAAGTTTTCCCATCTAAATAAAGGGTTAAAGCCTTTAAACTGTATCAGCCATGTGTGATTCACAGTCTTTGCATGAACAAGGTCTGCTTTCTTGGTAATTCATCATATGAAAACTCTAGCCAAACTCAGATTAACAGTAAACCCTTTGGGACTGTAGTGACTTGAATCAGTACATATTCTTCTGCTCAGGTTGATAGGCAAGGAAAAGCTAAAACAACGTGGGGGCTAAGCAGCCAAGAAATGGTTTAAAAATAGACTGCCATCTGAAGTTTGAGCATAGCATCATAGTGTCTTAAAGAAATAGTGGGACAAAATTGGGGGGAATTTTTCCTTGTGTATTGCATTCACTTATACAAATATGGCATAAATTCAAACTCGGTATGTGATTTTTGTCACTAGATTCAAAAATTTGTTTTGAATTTGCCTTAAAAAAGCAAGTTTGAAAAAGCAATTTATTTTTTTCTAAATGAGAAAATGTCAACAAAAGCTGTAGTAATGATGATGATAATAATAATAATAATAATAATAATAATAATGATAATGACAATGATTATTATTATTATTGTTGTTATTTCCTAAGCAATATCTCTGTGAATTAATAATTCAGTTCTTATTCTATAAAAGCACTAAACTTCTTCATCAATTCCCAGATATCAAAAGCATACTTGTTTCAGACTGGCGTCTGCTACACCCTGAATGGTTGCACCTTATTTTTCTCATATTTTGTACCTTTAAAGTATGGCTTAGAAATCCTCACAGCAAACACACTGCAGTTCACCACACTACACAGAATCTGTGGATAAATGCTCCACCATTTTTATAATCTCATAATCAATGTTATATCAGTCTTAAAAGAAAAGAAGAAAAAGAAAAAGACAGTATTGTAAAGTGCCACAAGAAAAAACAAAAAACAAACAAGCAACAACTAGGACACCATTCATATACCAAATATTCTTTACAATATAACTTCAAGCAATTTAACACTCTAGTGATCCTTAACAGTTGTCTCTGCCACTTCTCTCTACCTAGCAGCCCTTGCCAGTATGGCTAGGTTGATAGCCAGTTGCATGCATGTGTCTCTGTATCTGTGCTACAACTAATCCATGATCCTCCTAACCTGAGGGAACTGACGTCTGATCCACCCAGAGATCAAGCCTGTGAGCAGGGAGTATGAAGTATACAACTCCCAAAGACTATTGCTGCTGGGAACAGAAACTGATCTGCCAGTATCCTCCAGTGTCTCTGTGGGAGGTAGAGGAAAATGAAAAGAAAAATGATGGGTGGGGGGTGGAGCTAAATTTTGCTCAAAGGAGAAAGAAAGTCTCTCCTGGAATGTGCAGCTATGCATATTCTATAAATAAAGAGTGACCCAGTTTCCTTTTATACTGCCTTAGAAACTCAAACCTTCATGCCACCAGCTTAATTCCTCCTTCCAAGAATTCTGCTTATCAAGCTCCATCTTACAACCACTTGGATTCCTTGCCCTGTTTTGAAGACCTTTCCAAATCTTCACTATTTGGGTGGTTAAAAAATTTCTCTTAAGTTCCAGTCTAAACTTATACATGACCAATTTACAACCATTTGATGTGGTGCCAATATTAGTTTAAGATCATTTTTCCCCTCTCTTGATGTGTAGCCACCTTGAACATATTTATAAAAAGATACTATATTGCCCTTGTTTAGCACACTGAACCAAGCCACACTTTGTAATTTGTTTTCTAACACAGACACTGCACTTCGATCATCATCCGAGTAATCTTGCCTGACATTTGCTGCAGTTCAAGCTCATAATCTTTCTCAAAGGACTCAAGATATGATTCTATAAGTATGGAACCCTTCAAGATCCAGGACCTATGCCTTACATAAGAATATTCATGTTCCACTTCTGTGCTAATATTTCACTCCATGTATCCTATCTGCAGTAAAGTTAGTTTTGTCTTCAGTGGGATGACTTAAGCAGTTCAAAGCAGTAAAACTGTTGACACATAGTACAGATCTCCTTCCTTCCTTCTCTTTTACCTCCAGGTGAAAATTTTACCTATTTTTTCTTTTATGATTATCTAGTCTTGAACTGGAAATGCCTACCAACTCCTTATTTTCACAATCAATATAAAGAAAAATGTTAGTATATGAACAGTCACTTTCATTACATTTGATAAGAACAACAACTCCAACTTATCTCTCAAAGTAAAAGATCATTTGTCTTCTGTCAGCAAAACCACCAGCATTTCTTCCACCTTAGATCTGTCCTGTAAGTGTCAAGGAAGAATATAAGAAAAAAACCCTACCACTTGCAAGGTATTTGGGTGTCCTGACACTAGAGGAGGAAAGCCAGGGGAAAGAAGAGTTAAAAGACAGATATTTCTGAAAACTATCCTGTGATTTAAATTCTGAGGAGACGTAGAAGCTTACTCATCTAATGTCCTCTTTGAAATCTTCAGTTCATCACAAGCTGCCTTTTATGCTCAAATTGGTGGTAAAGTTCAAAGTTTCACCATCAATAAATGTTACAGTCAGTGTAGGTCTTCTCTTGAAAGGATCACATTCCTGCCACAGGCAGCAGTCATTTCTGCAAGCTGCAAAGCTTTTTCACCAAGGTTTGAATATGGGCTTCAGAAATGCAAGTTCTGTGAAATATGAAATGTGCATCAGTAAGTAACAGGAAAAAGGAATGACCTTTGAAATGTTACCAATTTATTTGATATGGACATCTCTGATGCTCACAATATTTTCACCTCCGTTCTCCTCAACTCAACCACATGCTAGTTCTCTCTTTTCTTTAACACCCAATCCTGCTTCAGGCTGAGATTGAAGCTCAATCTTTTTTTAAAATTTCTTTTAATCAATTGTCAATACTCAATCCTATTCCATGAATTTGTTTTTCAGAAAATTTCACAAGTACTTAGAGAAAATTAAACAGGGACCGGAGTGTACTGGATTAAGCAAGGCATGTCTGGAGGTGAAGAATAGCTGTGCTTTCAGGAAGAACGATAGTGCCAATGTATCATAAATTTTTTCTGTTTAAACTAAAAATCAGTTCTATTTCTTCTTAACTAAGAAGATATAGGTGAATAGAAAGAACACCAAAAATTTCAGGGTGTCGCACAACATTTCAGAATAAAAAATTTTAAGGTAATTTTCCTTTCCACTTGTGCATTTTGGCTTGTCTGGGATTCTTTAACTTTGGGAGGGCAAGAGTTTCTGTAGAGGGAAAGAACTTTTGATCAAAAATTTGCCTGGAAAAATACTGTAGGTAAGCTCTAGAATATGTTCTCCACTCCCTAGTCACTCCCTGGAGATGTGAGGTACCTGTATGCTTCAGATGCACCGGGAGAGGCACGCAAGTAAATTTTGAACTCCCTTCTCTCAGTACCCTACCAAGCAATGGCACAGGATCAGCATCAAGTGAAAGAGCTATTTTTCCATGCCACTTGGTGCTGACAGCAGTAGCTAACCTAGTAGTTTTGACAGCTAACTCAAGCATTTATGTGGAGGACCCAGGTGTGACAGCATATGAATGCTGCAAAGTTGCCAACCCATGTTTTAACCTGACACAGAAGTACACTGAGCAGTTCCACCAGATTAAAACTAAGCACTTATATGATCATTAAGTAAAAACTGAATACAGTGATTTAGGGACAAATTGCCCAAGCAAGCTTTTAAGTAAAGTTAGTTCTGCGGTATTCAGGGACACTGCTGACAACTTGACACACCAGCAAAGCAACTTTTATAATAAGGAATCCTCGTCTCTAAGATCTGAAGGGCAAATGGGACACCTGGCTCCTCCTGTGGTATTTCACGTTTCCCTGAGGCCTCTTAATTTGTTGGTTTTTACTTGTCATTCTTGATAACATAATAATAGGCAACCCAACACATGAAGCAGGGGTTTATTCCACTTTGTGTCTTTCCAGTTTAAGTTATTACACAAAATACATTTTTGGCCTTTATGTTATTTATAAATTGCCTCTAAGGGATGGTATGTTCTTTAGGCCAGGGTTTGCTCAAGGGAGTTATTAGAACAAAGACCTATGACCCTGTTACGCAAAAATAAAAACCAAATTCTGCAGGCTTCCCCCTGCGGGGCATCACCTCAACTCTTGTGAGAGTTTTGTGAAGATATGCTTGCTGGTAGGTACACTGTAGAGGTAGGTGTCTGAACAAATAATATTCCTCTCAATTGGGAGCTCTAGAATAGGTGACAAATGGTGTTCAACACATACACTGAAACATAGAACAAGGGGAATTTGTCGAATTAGATCATGTCTTTTCCCTCTGGGAAATAAATTGGCTACACGTAGTGAATGAAACAAAAGCCTGCAACAAGATCAGGTAGAAAGAGAGTTAGGGTAATAATTTTTTCTTAAGAACAGGCTAAAAAAGTGAATACAGGAGAACAGAAGCCACAACAGGGAGAGAGGGCTGAAATTAAATAATTATCTTTCTGCTAAAATAAAGACGTTATGAAACAAACCTGATGGCCATTTCCTTGAAGATGTCCTGCTTTTGGGGAATATATTTGACCACCAGTATTCAGTTTATCTGAGGTGAAGATAGGCAAATGTTAGTCTGAATGTGGGAGTGTAGCACATCTAACCGCAAACTCCAGCACAAGAAGGTCTACTGTCCTCAGTGGGACAAACTTACTTGCGTTGTTCCACCTTTACTTTTTGTCACTAACTGCTCAGCTGCAGAAAAGTGTTTGTCTTAATCATCATCTCAACTCCATGAGGCTGCCATTTCCTTCCACAATTTCCATCAAGCTCCATGTGATTTGACAGGTATTATGATCAATAATTTATATGTTAAGTCATCCTGTAAGTTATGAGGCAGAATGGTCTTTGTGAATAAGAGGTGCAATGGTAATTACAGCCTCAACTATCTACAAGCTAGATATTTTTCGATGAGAAGCTTGCTTTCTGTCAATAGTATTTACTGTAAAATAGCTTCAGAACAGCTGAACTTCACTGATTATACAACTCAAAGTCAAGACAAGTAAACTTTCTTTTTGTCACACAGAAGAAAAGTTGATGGCATACAAAATATAGCTTTCATATGCTGATGCTGTTAAGCCTGTAATACCTTGTTGCTACACAACACCTTTTGTTGTACTGTTATTCTTTGAACAGGGAGAGAACAAAACACAAAGGGACCAAGTCATGTCCTTGGAGTCACATAGAAAATCAGAACTGAAGCAAGGCTACTCTTTTTCACTCTCTCTTCCCAACACTCATAGCTATCCAGTTCACAGCACCTTTGAAACACTGTGAGACCTAGGAAAGTAAATGAAATGTTCACATGGCCATGAACAAATAGCCAATGCACACAAGGACTGAGGCAATTGGGTTGAAATCCAAACTTGTATAATTTGCTTGAAGCTAACAACCACTCACCTCTACCAGTTCTGTCCCTTTCTGTTCCCACCTGTTTTCATCATCTATTTTGACAATTGGAGAGGACAACAATTTTCCTGGAGACTCCAGGCTCAAACACTGCATCAAAGACAGGGTCCTCTATGCAGAGAGTTTGAGCTGTTTCTGCAGCCTGGCGCTGGTTGCCTTCTGATTTCCATGTGAGGTGTCTCTCCCACCTCTGTTCCAAGCAGCAAGTTTCAAGATATTGCCTTATCCAAACATCAGAGTAAAGAGTGTCTTGGCAAAGGGTTTGGTCCCAGCTCCAGAATTAAGTGGGGACTACAAAAAAAGTGTCAGTGCTGTACAACCAGTGGAAGACTCTACCTACAGGGAGCATGTTAGTCCATTCACTTTGATATTGAATCTCAAATTCTAATAACATGACAGATTTCATCATGGTGGAGTACTCTCTATGCAATTTTGTTAACAGAGAGCATAAGATTGTTCTTAGAGAGGTGTTCCATGTGTTTTTATATGGCCAGGAACATTAAATTTAGGCTTTTTTCCCTTCATGTACACTACTAATAATGGATGGACATTAATGCTATAACTTCATTACAGGTCTCCACAAGTAGTTTCTGTAGGTACAGCAACCTCTGAATTCTCTGTTACTTTGTGAACAGAGAGAATCTGGTATTCTTCCACTATAATTTATGACTTTTACTGTCTTTCCTTGTCTTTTATATGGTGCTCTGATTTAAAGACTAGTACTCAAGATCACTGTGTACTGTCAGGAGAGATTGTACTTATTCTGTCTGTCAGTATCTGAGTTTTGTTTCTACTGTTGCGCAATGCTTCAATTAATGTACCTGACACAGCTGCATCTTTGTTAAAGAATATGTTGCAATCCTTTTTCAGCTCCACTTTAATAGCAGCAGGACACTCCTCTGGCTGAGCTGAGTTCCTTGTACATAGCTGGCTATCTGCCCAAGGCCAGTCTTAAGATTTTTGTTTCAAAATGTTTTGTTTTGCTTTCTTTTCTGGTCAAAGTGGTTTTGAGCAATTGGATTCACATCCTTCCTTTCTCAAATCTTTCTGTTCTTTAGTTTTAGAGTAGTCTGATGAATCTTTTCGAACTCTCCCTCTTCCCTTCTACCAGACTTTTGTCAAAGCTAGATAAGAGAAACAGGCCAACTGATCATTTTTCATTTGGGAATTCAGAAAGACAACTCTAAACACCCAGCAAGTTCTTACGTTACACAGTACCAGACCACATGAGCAGTCCGACTGCTCCAGCACCTCATCTCACACAGTGATGGGTATGATGCTCCTCCTGGACAAACAAAAAACTGTGCAGAGGGTAATAATGGGTAGTCAGATCACAAAGAAAGAGTCCTCTTCATGTCCATTAACCATATTTCCTGTGCAACCTTCCTGAAAGTTAGAAATTTTTGTTCACTGGTCTATTTTGAAATATGTACTACATTAATTGTGTATATTATTGTTATTCTTATAATTTTTTGTCTTTGGAAGAGACATTAAGCACTTCTCCTCAATCATAGCTCTTCTATATCATATCTTCAATCTCTTCCACCCTTACACTTGCATCATTTCATCGTATACTTTGAAACAATTGTACTGCTTTTTAAAATAGAAGAGGTAATACCCAATAAATTTTTAAATAGCTAATGAGCCATCTGTCACTTCTCATTTTATGTACCTTGAAATACAGTAGCAATTGAGTTGCTGCTTCAAATTCTGCACTTCATTTATTCAAAATACCATATTTACACAGACCCTTTTCTACCCTGCTGTTTGTTTCTTTAAAAGATATGCTGCCCCAGGGAAAATGACATTTGCTCATCACATCTCAATTATTTTGTCGGCAACTATTTTCTCTTGAGTGGTGTGTAGATTTAATAAGAAGAGTATGCCTTCAAATTTCAATACATTTCAGAAGTTTGAGTTACCTCTAATGAGAGGGCACATGTCACAATTCTTTAGAAAGTTGTTCAGCTTTTCTGTAAGAGAAGTCAAAACACAACTAGGGTTTTCCAGAGGAATGAGGGGAAAACACATTGTTTAAAGAGCCTGCAAAACAATGAATGAAGCTACAGCACACCCACCAGAATACCTGCCTGTCCCAAAAGCACTGGCTGGTGGGACCACACAGGGCCAGAGCTCTCATCTGAAAGTCAGTGAATGGGGAGAGGGGAACTTCAGTGGCAATGAGTAGCAGTTAATTTAATTAAAAGCTTTCTAGCAGAACTTTCTCCTCTGATGGAAAATTAGAACTTATCTAAACATAAATTTTCAAGGGAAAAATTTCAAGTCTCTCCAATTTAAATTAGGGGTGAAAAAAATTTTTTTTTGACATTTTTTCAGCCCCAAATAAAATGTTTCCATTATATTGGGTTTGTTGCTTTTCCTTTTTAGTTTTTCACCTTGGAGACTTTAAAGACACAATTTCTGCCAAAATTTTGATACTTTGTAACTAAAAATATTTCGTATGGAGAAGCCTCCTGTTCCGGATTGTTCTACTTGTTTGTGGTCTTCCCCTCTTTGCCATTCCCTCTGCCTCAGAATTTTTTGTTTCTTAATTCTTGTCAAAACCCCAAGAATTTCTTATGGAATCACAAGACCTAACACGTTGAGCTCTTCTTAACACAAGGTCCTTAATTTGACTGCCTGTGGGTGGGAACAGAGCCCTCCTGAAATATGACCCCTCTCTGATTTCCAATCCACTGCAAATGTGATGTATGTAGCTCATGTCTCTGCCCTTTTACATGCTGTGAAGCCTTCTCCACCTCTGCAAGGTCTACGTGAGACACTTCCACCTCAGAAGCATCAAATCACAGAGAAACAGGTTTGTTTACCACAGCAGATTTTTTCTTCAGATGCTATAAATATCTCCAATATCTCAGATTTTCAATGTTGGTATAGTTTTTCTTCTGAGATGAAGTTGTTTCATGTGAAGCATCCTGAACAAATCCCCCTTAGCACTGAGTCTGGCCAGCTGAAGATGGTATGAATGCTCCATAGGCATAGATGCTTCCAAGTCCAGGTTTCTCTTAGCTGGAAAAGGTTCAAAACAAAACAAAACAAGAAACGCACCAGCACTCTAAATGTAATCCAAAAGGTAAAATAAAGATTAAATTTAATTATCTATTTAAAACAATGGGCACTCTTTTAGAGAATTCATTAAATGATCCTCTCAGGAGTCTGCAGTAGCGCTGGATCTTTCACACATTAATCTTATTAAGTCAACTTACTTAATGCCTTGTACATACTGTAAGAAGACAGGAGAACAAAAGTGAACAGGACAGTGATTCTCACCTTCTAGTTACAAGGCACAGGTGACTTCCATTTAGGATAATCATCCTTCTCCAATGAATAAATATTTTGTGCAGCTTTAACTGTGATTTCAAGATTAAGATGAACTGCCAAGAACAAACACAAAGAAGGAAGACTCAAACCTGCCCAATAGCAATATCCTTAATGAAGTAATCAGCTCACTTTTGTTCCATAACAGCCTTTCACTGACCGTTAACTGAGGTTTCTATTTTCCTTTTAGGTCTATTTGTGGATTAAGTATTAAGGGAATAAGCTTCCTCCATGGTGTACTGAGATGCTCCTAGCCAGCACCAAGTCCTGTGCATTTGCCTCTCCAAGAGGGTCTGGGAAGTTTCAGATCGGCAGAACTCCACTTGGATTTCTTTCCCAGCAAAATCTCAGGAGAAGCTTTGGTATGGTCAAGAGGCAGAAGCTTTACACTGCCTTATGCCACCAGGACCTTTCTCATTCCCCACAGTCTGGCTCTCCCTGGCTGTCTGCTGGGACTCCAGCAGCATTTGAGCAGTGTTGCAGCTCCAGGCAGCCTGGCACCTTCACAAAGGAAAATACCAGCTGGTCATCCCGGTGCTGACACTGGTGCAGACACCCCTGGCAGACCTGTGTGTCCTACTGAGAAGCTCAGTTCTCTGTTTGCCTTCTTCCAAGTCAGATGCTCCCAAATTGGTCTTCATCCACACACATAAATAGTCAGCCCACTTCTGGAAGGTCTTGTCCATGCTGGGGAGTTGGGGATAGAGGTGGTTCATTTATCACCTGTGACTTCTTCTGCTCAAAGAAGCACCGAAATTTCCATCTAGTCCACAGAGAAAATTTTAAAAATTTTAAAATGGAAATGAACCAATTTTGTTAAATATGGGCCACACTTGGTGTGAAATAGAGATTCAGAATGTTTATGGGTTTTGTTTGTGAACATCCCAGATTTCCTTTCTAGGTTTAATATCTTTTCCCTGCCCTAATGCACACAGGAATGCGAAAATAAGCTTCTCCCTTTTTCTCATGCAAATCCTTATGCAAAAACATTCTGAATTATATGACTAAAGGAACTAAAGAATATCCTTTACTCCTCAGTTAATATAACTGATTTTCCACTCATTGCACTATATTCTCAAATTTGTAACACTGAGATATTGGAAGAGGAATATACTTGCCCCTTTTATGACAAAATCACTTGTGTCAGCATTGTCTCTCTTCACAAATAGGTTAAAAACATTAGACAGGAAAACTGATGAAATTAACTACCTCTACTGTTTGGAGCCAAGGTATGTAGGTACATCTGCAACAGCAAAAGGATCTGTAAATTATATACAGATTTAATCCCTTTGTTGTGCACTTTGCTGCACTTATTTTTATTTCTATAGTTCAGTTTTTTGGGTAACTGATAAAATAAATTTTCCCTAGGTAGTGTATGAGTCACATCTAGTTCAGGAAACAGGCAGTTCTGGATATTTTTGACATCGAAGTGCAATGACTTCCTGTCTTTCTTGTAGATCTTAATTGCACACACTGTACAGGTCAAACAAGAGAAGAATGCTTCTTCAATTAACCACCTAAAGAAAAGGATGATAAATATTTTTCTGGAGCATATAATGGATCTCATCTCTATGTATTTTGTTAGATCTGTTGCTTTGGATATTAACTAAACTTAAATCTAGACATGGCTGTTTAAGAAATGTTGTTGATTGTGCCATTTCCAATCAAATAGATGTATTTAAGTCAAAAGGATTATGTGTACATCGTGTGGGTTCTACTGCATGAGGCTTGTTTATATAGTACCTATTTCACATAAAGGAAATATTTCAGATGAAGAGAAAAACTAATGAATAAGGATCTTTATCTATTTTAATGAGCTACAGTAGAAAAAGAAACTAAAGTTTCTGTAACTTTAATCTTTGTTTATGCCTTATTCAGTGGGTCCGCTGGTCCTTGTCAAAAAGGTATCCTTGTTCATTTTCAATGCAAGGAGGCAGGCAATAAGTGACATTTCCAGAGAGTAAGGAGTTAAAAGGAATTACATGTGCTCTTCCAGTGCGATTCAGGTTCAGAAGGATGTCAGGACAACTCCTATGCGACTTTGAAGGACACAGCTCTGTTTCTGCTTTGATCTTAATAGCATGGGCAGGTGCTGAGAGAGCACACTGGATAAACAGTAAAGCTTCCAAGCACCTCAGATGTCAGTTCTGCAACATCATCCATGACTGCAGCTTGCTTTTTGCTCAGGCTGCACCAGTCAAGGCCTATAAGTTTTCAAATATCATTCTGAAGGGCCAAATGTATTTGAAAAAAAAAAATTAATACAGAAAAAGCAAAAGTAGAAATAAAATAAAGCTGCAAATGTTCAGCAGTATCTAACCAAAAACTGTTTCAGTTGCTGCAATAAAACAATTGTCTTGCTCTCTTGCAAATTTAAGTGTCTTCAATAAAGATCATAAGCCCAGTACTTACAGGAGAAGATAAAACATCACTGAAGAATTCATCGCTGCACTGAGAAAACAGCAGGTTCCCAAAATAAATACAATGTCTATTTTTGTAGCCATTACATGTTCCTGAGGACTTTCAGAAAATCACTCAACTTGCTCAGCCAGCAGACTTTACCAGATGCTCAAGTGATTACAAGGGAGAGAGAAGAGGAAGCTGCCTTTTGTCTCAAGGTGAAGATGACTGACATCTCTGAATACTTTGCCTTCAACATGGTAATATTCAAGTCTTTATATCAACCGTGGCACATTTTATCGTAAGTGAATTAAGAGACTGATCTTGACTTGCCAAATGATCCCTTTAGCAATTTATTTCATAACTATTTTGGGGTCCTTAAGTTCTAGAAACATTTTTGCAGGCATACAAGTCCCTAGTCTGAATTTCAGAAAGGTCCAGACCAAGATTTCACTTTAACCCAGGCCACCATATCAGTTATGACAGTGTTCTCTACATGGGACTGCACTTTCAACTAAACATTCTCATTGCCACCAAAATTTTGGTAAAACTGTTTTGTTGCTCTGCCAATGACAAACCATAAATGTTGCTGGAAGAGTGAGTGTGTTAATTTATAAGCTCTGGAACATAGTTTCTGAAGGATTTTAAAAAGATATTAAGTACAAGTGTACACAATTATATAGTTAATTTTGCCACTGTCAGCTCCCTTTTCACACATAAGTCTGTGATGTAATAAAATTTGTTAGAACTACACGTGATACATTTCTTATTGAAACGTATTTTCATCTCTCTGAAGGCAAGAAATAAGGCTGAATTTCAGAGTATGCTGCACATTTGGAAATGGCCATTCATCCGTGTAGCTTTGTAGAAACTTTAGATGGATTGTAGGTTAACTAGGTCTTATGTGTGTCTTAAATGACGCCTGACTGTAGCCAGTTGTGGTTTGATCATGTATCTACTTCCAAGATCCTCAGACTCTTGAGTGACTTTCATGGGGGAGAGAATCGAGACTCCTCAAGGGGACAGGACATACTCACAAAGTTGCAGTGTGGCTCTGCCTATCCCCCTCTTTCTAGCTCAGCCCAGTTTACTACTTGTCACACAATGTATTTTTCTCTTCAGGGTTGTTGCATAACTCATCAGCCAGATCCTGCACTACCCCCACTATTTGAAGTTCTGGCCCCAAGTTTTTTGGGGCACCTTTGTTCCCTGGAATATAAGCTAACACTGAAAATAGCGTGAATGAGTGTTTAATGCTAAAACAACATTTAGCTTGTAGGAGGATTTAGCTAGTATCATTGCAACAAGACGAATGATCATCACTCATACCAGTTTTATGAGATGCTGATAAATTCAGCCTGAGCAGTTCAAACATCCTGGAAAGGGTGTGTTGGAAGGTGGTAGAGGAAAGAGAAGTGGGGAAGGAAAGATAAACAAGAGAGAAGATGCTGCATGCCTTATGGCATTGAAAATTTCCACCCATAATTTTGTCCGTCTCAAAGAAACAGCTTTTCCCTCACTCTAGGAAAGGATGGTAGGTGCCATCTTTTCCATGTTACTCTGTCTGCTGAGGCCTGACTTCTTAAAGAACAGCCCAGAAGGGTCAGAATTTTAGTGGATGAGATCTATCTTGCTATTAAGATGAGATAATGCAGTACACACAGCTGTGGAGTTTGGACTGTTGTGCTCTTTAAATCATGAATTTGTTTCTCATTCTCTGTTACTGTAGTAGTTGAACTGACCTAAAAGCAGCCATGTGTGGCTACTCATTCACAATTCTGCTGCAGTCAGGTCTTTACCTTACTCATTTGCAGTATCTACAGAGGCATCTCTCCACTTCAGGGTGTCATATGCATCTGCCGGTCAGTTGTGTGATGCCAGGGAAGACACAAGGAAGACCATCTTTAGGTGGAATTAAACTGCTGTGAATGCATCTTAGCATACAAGATGGTGAAGAGATTAAACCTTCACACACATACAAAATTTCACGTGTGCACAGTCTCAGACACTCCTCTGAACTTGAATCTAGCTGTTTGCCTTGTGCCATAACTCTGACTTCAGGGGCTGCAATCAGTAGGCTGTACTCCTTTAGTTTCAGAAGTAGAAAAGAAAGGAGATTTCTCTCAGAAAGGTGCTCCTCTTCACCTCTGTCAGTGCCGAGTAGTATTTGTATAACATTTGGGCACTTGAACTCATATGAAGAAACCCTCACACAGAT
>NW_010549548.1:0-5141 GCF_000687285.1 Phaethon lepturus | reverse complement strand
AGAGTGTAGATGTTTTTGTAGATGTAGAGAGATGTAGTCCAGATCAGCTGGACTGCCACAAGGGAAACCTGGGGTGAATTAGGCTGTTGTTCCTGTCTTACATGGGCATACTCTGCCACCAGCTGAACAGAAGAAATTCAGAGGAAAAAGGCTCCAGCTGATCTATTTGCAGCTCTGTCCTTCAATAGTGAATTAGTAACGCTTGCAAAAGAAACCACCTCCAGCTTTGCTGTAAATCCATCTCAGGAAAGTGCTTATGACAAATCCTTCCATTTACCTGTGAGCCCTAAAAGAAGCCAAGAGCTGTCACAAGTTATGGTGAAACACGTCTCATCATGACCCAGATCAGAACATTTCCAGATTGTCCTGTACTTGTACTGCAGAGGAATCACACAGTAGGCACTTAGTCAGCACGTTCGCTACAGGAGACTTGTCATGACAAGACAAGCTATTATCAACTGGTATTAGAGAAAGGACATTAGCTTCCATCCTTGGGTGAGTTTCCTTTGGTATCTTAGTAACAGCATTTCATTTACAACAAATGTAATCACACACAACTAGGGCCAGATTCTCCACAGGTATAAATTGGATTTGTGCCACCAAACTCAGTGGAGTTTCTACAAAGTGCATGAATTGAAGTGGCAATGAATAAGCATTTGTGGAGTCAGTGATGAGTTTTCCTGTAGAATGCAAAACAAGGTTTTTGTTTTGCTTTGTTTTCTCTCTTGTTCCTTCACTGAAAGTGATGGAAAGTGCCTTAACTTTAACAAAATCAGCAATGGACTTTCATTATGGATAGTAAAGAATTTTAGAAGTGTAAAGCTTGTATTTTGTATAAGCCCTAATGAAGCTATCTGAAAGCTATCTACTATCTCTACTTCTAGTTGCTGATAATAATGAAGGTAGTGAAAACTCATTGATCATTTGGTCCTCTGCAAACATCATAAGCATGTTTTAGAAGAATTTATGCAGCATCTTAAAAACTGTCTATTGCTTTACCTATCAGTAAGGATAATGAGTGATGTAACTGTCTAGGCCAAGCCCAAGTTCCTATAACATGGAAAAGCCTCCATGCCCCAGATATTCCAGGCACACCTAAACAATGTGTGGACTTTTTACTTGGTGACATTATGTTTTTAACATAAGCAGACAGCAGAGTGTGCCATACTGACAGACCTTTTTGGATCTATCTGTCAGCAGTAAGGCAGGTGCATCTTTAGATTAGACTCCCATCTCTATCTCTGGCAGCATTATAATGGGAAAAGGCAATAACCCTTTGCATTTTGTATCAAGTCTGAGCTATTACTTTTGTTCTGAGAATGTCCACAATAAATGCCATGTAAGAAGAACATTTGAAAGATGACTCTAAATATAAAACAAAAAAATTGAAATTATTATTTTTATTATTCAAACCATGGATGGTTACAGAAACAAAATTTGCTTGAACTACTGCCTTTGAAAGAGAAGTTTTCTTCTAGTGGGAAAACAAACTGAAATACCTGGCAGTAGCATTGTTCATGTAGCAAAAAATACTGAACTAAAAAAGCCTCATGTCTTTTGTTAATAACAGTGATGAGAGTATTTCTAACCAGTCAATTTAAAAAGTATGGCCCCAGATTTCTAAAATTAGAAGTGACTTTCTTTTTGAGGCATTTTTTTCTCCTCTTTGTTTCTATAGTTTCAATGTTCATTGTACCTCAATATATTTTACCAATTTAAAAAGGCCCTATTTTTATGGATACTTCTTAATCCCCTAAGAATGTAAACATTTAAGGTAAATATTTGACAATTTTTGTTTGCACATCCAGCTTTTTGGAGCAGGGGCTGTCTTTCTGTGTATTTTATACTGTTCTAGCATAGTGGAGCCTGGTGTGTCGTGGGGCTCCTGCATGCTACAGCAATATTATAATAGATGTAATAATTCCCATCATTTATAGGGAAAGTTGTTGCTGTCTGAGCACCATTTTTACTGCATTTGCAAAGGTTTGCTTTTGAGAAACATGTCACAGAATACAGGAAGGATATTCTGACCCCTATCAGATGTTGTGCTTATTTCCATTTACTTTTGCAGCCTGTTTGTTTGGAAATGCTAGAGGCCCGTCAGCATCTTCATGACATAAAGGATCTATGGCTTCCTCTGAGATGGCTCAGGCAGAAGGTAGGAAGACCCATATTTTGTGCAGTAGTGGAAAGAGGTATGCTCTTGAATGGATGGCTTCTGGAAACATAAAATCTATCCAGATACATGGCTTTGTAGGCAAGGATACCTTGCAAAGACTTTCAATATTCAGAGCAAAAGGGACATTTTAGGGGACTTCTGTCATCCACAGGACAGAACAGCTCATCCCATGGCAGGCACTGCTCAGGAACAGTGTTTCCGTTTCCCTAGCTTGGGCACTCATCTAGCATAACCTAAATCCAGCCCTTGTGGGAAGTTCACATGTGCCAATGTAAGTTCATCTGCTTCATGTTTGCTTTTAAATTTCAGAGAGCAATGAGAAGGCTTCCTTGCAAAGAATTCATGGTGCTCTCTAGTCAGCATCATTTCCTGACTTTCTGAGATGGAGGTATTGTGAAATGTTATCTGTCCCACTTTGTGGGTGTTTGTTTATAGGTAGCTGCACTTGTGATTTATTTTCCATCAAATTATAATTACTAGTAACAGTGTTAGTTGTCATCTCAACTACCTGGCAATTACTTCTGTGTTTTTATGAGGTTAGGACTCTGAGTTTAGAATTAAATTGGGTGGCTCAGGTGGTTTTCAACTTTGGTGTTAATCTTCACTTGTGCTGTTCAAAACGAGTAGGTTTCTTTGTGTGAAAAGAAAACTGTACTTCATATTCTCAGTTGTAATTTATGGCCCATCATTATTAAGAATTTCTGATGGTCCCATGGACCTCAGAAGAGCAGCAATATGACAGCCAGCAGCATGGGTTAAGAGAAATGTGAGGCAGAACTCTTTTCCCTTTTCTAGCATATACAGTCTGTGTGCTTCAAAGGCTTGAAAGTATTAACTCAGCCTAGATTTACGTGCAATTCTTAAGTCCCTGAGAAGAATTCAATTTTAATTAAATGCGTGCCTGTGCTCTTCAGGAGCTATGGTGATGGACAATCAGGCTTACTCAGGCTGGGGACTTGGACAGAGTACTCAAACACAGGACTCCACCCACAAAAAAGGGCAAAATCCCTGTCCCAGAAAGAGCAAGACACATTTTCAGTTGCAGTTTAGAAGAGGCAGGAGTTCCCAGTCAAATTTGTGATTTCCCCTAAATTTCAAGTCTTAATGAAAACGTGTCAACATACATTGTCTTAAGAGAGAACAAAGTGATAAATACACACATGGAAGAAAGTTTAACTTCATCACATACAGAAGAAAAACTCTTGCTCTGAAAGAATATTCATAACAACTAACAGAAACTCACTCAATGTTTTCCTTCTTTTCTTTCTAAACAACCACTTCCACTTTGTAAAGACAGGAAAAAAAAATAGATGAAGAAAATAAGAAAACTGGAACTGAAACTGAGATTGCCCATGAAGTCAAGACATCTGGGAAGCTTGCACGAAAATGTATGTTTGTTGTATCTCAAGTTACATGTTTTTTGTTGCTTGGTAACAGGCATCAAAGTTCCCTTTCATGTTTTATTTTCCTCTGTATCCACTCTTTATAAGGTATTTCCTACTGTGACACCAGAATCCCATCACTGAACAGCTGTCATGGGGTCTGTCTCTTGAGTAAACACTGTTTTACCATCGTAATTTCTCCAGGTTAGTTTACTAAATAGACCAATATTTGATTTGTACTCAGAAGGATTAGGACATGGAAATGCCTTTTGAAAAACCGCCTTATCTTCCCAGGGTGCAGACACACCTGAGAACACTATAAGAAAAAGCAAAATCATTGATAGAATTAGGGGGAAAATAAAGAAAAAAGGAAACAAACAGAGAGAAAAGAACCCCTCATATCAAAACCTGCCAAATGTTCTTTGCAAATGACTGCACAATGAAAAGCTCAGGTTAAAAAGTAAAAAGAAACGGCGTTTTGTATTTGCATTTGAGAAACTGAACGGCTCTTTGCATAAGACTGCTTGCCTGAAACACCTTCTCTGCCTTCTTCCAAACTTAAGAAAATGTCAGGCTTGCAGCAACAGTATTTTCATGTGTTCTGATACTGCTTAAGTTACGTTTGGGTCATTGTGAACAGAACCTTGAAAAAATTTTAACTCTTAGAGTCTGAACATCCAGTTTGGCTGAAAAGAACCCTGCCCTTAAAAACTGGGCATATCAGCTGTAAAAACATATTTTTAAAAGTTCCTAAACAGATGGTGAATACAAAAGACGTTCCTGTTTAGTTATTTTAACTTGTCAAATAAATGCCATAATTTGTCAGCAAGTTTTGTGTTTTTCCCAATTCACAGTCTTGTTGCATTCCTGTTGTCAAGCCTCTGAATGGTGGCATCTCAGAGTCATCCTCACACTGTCTAAATGGTAATATAAAACAAAGGATTATGGAGAATCAGTCCCTGCACAGAGCAGGTGGCAGCTGTCCAGAGACAAGAAGGGAGTACTGTCATGCTTTCAAGCCCATTGCTCAAATGCACAGCATTTTAGCAAACACAAGCCAAAACAAGTGAATGCTAATTGAAATCTGGCTCACAAGTATGTACTTCAGCACTGTATTTCCTGCATATATTATCACACAAAGTATTTTTAGTGTGTCCCCATTGGAATATCATGGTTAGCAGATGACTGATGGCTCGACTCAGCTTCATGTAGAATTTTAAAGCAGTATTTCATCAGCTTTACAGCAACAAATACGTGACAATATTGGCTGGTCCCATTAGTTTCAAAGGTGGTGAGGCTGGCATTCAACACTGAGGCAGACAATGTATACTTCTTAAAAGCCAAGGCTTGATCTGGAACAATGGAAAGAAAGCCTGTGCTCAGGGGAGATGGTCACCTCTCCCTGGCTCCTTTCAAGCTGGGCAGCTGGCCAAATGATCCTGCAGTTTTATTCCACCACGTGTGCAGAATTTTGCACTTCTCCATGTTGAAATTCTTGGGGCTCCAGCCTTGGCATGATAAAACCATAGGTTGATGCAGAGAGCAGCATCAAGTCGTGACGCCGCGCAGGAGCAGGGATT
>NW_010549547.1:10396-11826 GCF_000687285.1 Phaethon lepturus | reverse complement strand
GTGGTTGAGAGCGTAAGTGCCTGGCGCAGCGACGCCGTGCCCGACGCCGGCCCTTGCCAGGGTCCCTCACGCTGCCGGGGGTGCCCGGGGCCAGCTCACGAGGAGGTGGCACTCATCGGTGTCACACCGGGGACGGTCCTCGTGGCAGCAGGGACAGATTTCCCGGGGTCTGTCTCATCTGCTCTGAGTATCGCTCACATCCCACGGGCTCTATTCAAAACCAGAACTGAAGCCAGGCGCCTGTGTCAACGGTTTAAATATGATTTCAATCTCGTGTTAGACATATAATCGCCGCACGTGAAATAGGTGAAAGACCGTGTCCCCCCAGGGCATGGCCTTTATCATACGCAGCCTACTACCGTTTAGCGTCAGAGGGAAGGTGAAATCAAAAGAATAAAAATAAGTAAATTATTATAGAGAGCATAAAACCTTTTGCAAAATTGTTCCAATTGCCTTTGAAGTTTCAGCCGGAGACGCTATTTCCTTTTGTGTTATTACCGTTTTGAAGAAAAAATCTGTACTCTCCACAAACCAGGTTGCTGCTGTACTTTTTATAAATGCCTGCCATCTCATCAGTGCCACATTAAACCAACATTTCGAATTCAAACCAACTATGCAAGTGGATAAATGCAGTAGTAATGGCAGGAATTAGAAAGCAGGGCACAGGACTGAGGCAGCAATGATTTACGAGACCCAGGCAGGAACAATCAAAGGCATCAGATCACTTCTTTGCTGCCCTGTGTGCCCCTATTTGCTTTTTATTCCTGACGGATGGATTTTATAGCTCAGTTCTCACCCGACTGGCAAATAGATGCTGCTCTTTTTTGTCCTTAGCCCAACAGAATCATTAGGGAATGGCTGAGAAGACTAGAATTGCTCCCTCCGTGGGCTGTCGGGGTGTTATGCCCGTGCCCATCCCAAGGGACCAGCGGTACCGGCGATGGGCTTGGGACCACTCCCGAGGGGGAAGGGGCTGCAGATGTCCCCAGGCTCTTAGGGCACCGCAGTGGGAAGGAGCTGCTGGGAAAGGAGCTCTTTTTGCATCTCCCACAGCCCTGGGGAGCCGGGGGTTCTCCCTGGGGACTTTTGTGAGTTATTCTGTGCGTGCCGGGCTTGTTTCTGGGGCAGCACAAGGAGTGGAGCTGTGCCCGCGGGAAGGGGGAGAGCCAGGACCCTGCTGGTCTCCTTAATGCTTGCGAAAGGCTGATGGCCGGCGGGTGTAAATCAGCTGCGTGCCGATGGCTCCCTGGGGTTTTTATGGCGACGTGCCGCGGTGTGTAAAACCCGATCAACAGACTTTGTGGGAAGACACTAGAGGGACGTGTGCGACCCTGATGGCCTTGCGCCGACGGCTGCGACTTCGGCGGCGAGATGTGCTTTCCTGCCATCCGCTGCCGAAACGCGGCGGCGCCGGGGGGGGGGGAGCAGAG
>NW_010549547.1:4267-10378 GCF_000687285.1 Phaethon lepturus | reverse complement strand
GCGGGGGGGTTTGTGGGTGAAGCGGCGCCTCGGGGGCTCGAGCCCACTCCCTGCCGCAGGGGACGGCCCCCCTGCAGCTTCATACCACGAGCATTAGCTTTCAGAGCCCCTTCGTTAACGGAGGCAAAGCAAAATCCCGCTTTGCCCTTTCGTTATCTGCCAAAATGGAAAACAGAAATCCTGGCTTGGGGACGAGTCACAGGATGACCTGTGGGAGTTGCTCAGCTTTTCTTTCAGATCTGAGTGTTTTGGAGTTTCATGCTCCGGTTTTGCTGAGCCCTCACCTGACCGGTACCTCCAGCTTCAGCCAATAACTGGTTCTCACGTGTGCCCTGACTGAGCTCACCTTGTCACAAACCTCTCCGCTCCCTTGGTTCATCAATACAGGGAGAAATCAATAGCGAGCACTTAAACCTCCCTCTACCCTGACTGCTCAGTGGCCTTTGTCAGAAAAATAAAAAAAATAAGAAAACAATTTTAAAAAATTAAATTAAATGAAAGCCAGCAGACCTTTCCTTTTTCCCAAAGTCCACAGGAGCTCAGTCCTAGCATGGTCCCACCATGCTCAAGGCACCTTCTGTGGATAACGCTGCTGTTGCTGAGTGGTGGTGGAGCTGATTTGCTCTGTGCCCTTGGACCCTGCCTCCTCCTCGGTCTGCTTGACTGCCTTCACGCCCAAACCCCCACCCCGTCCCTCACTGGGCTCGGCAAATGCTGCTGCGAGGACTCCCCGTCCCGACACTCATTCTTGCTCTGCGTATTCAACCCAACTTTCTCCTTACACAGGAGAGGACGGTTTGGGTTTTTGAAATACACGGCACGTCCACTTCTCGGTGCAAAATGCTTTTCACCTTGTGAGATGTTTAGATAGCTGAGGTGAGCAGGAGGGACGGGGTTTGTTTTGCACCCCCCCACCGCTTCAAGCTTCCTCTTCATGCAGGGGCAGAAGCCAATATTTGTTCTTCAGGCTCTCTCATGCTCCTGCATGCATTTCAGCCAGCTCTTCCCTTTGCCTGCAAACAAGAGGAAAGTGATTGCTGTCCCCGTCCTTTCCTTCCATCCCCTCTCATGTCAACAGCTTGAAATTTAAACAAACAGGCAGTTTTTTTGCACTTGACTCTCCCACCACCCCAGGGGCTGAAATGATGCTTCAGCGACCAGCTTTGCCTCATCATCTGACGTTGCCGCAGCCACAACATGCAAAACCCAAAGCAAGCTAACCAAATTAACCACGCAGGCGTTTCTCCGCGTGCCGGCGTCCCTGGGAGGGAGGAGAGCTGAGAGGGGCTGTTTGCCCCTCGCCCCTACCCCTTGTCTCAGTCCGGAGCTCTGCCCGGGCCACCTTGGGCATCTCCCCTGCAACCGCCTCGCACACCTCCCCGGCCTCTCCCCTCGCTTTCAACCTCCTCATCGCTGTCCCGCCTCCAGCCCTCGCCTACACAGGTCGGGTCTGCAGCCTCACGGCGTGAGGAGCTTCAGCAGGTCCCTGCGTTTCAAAGGGCCGGCGGGGAAAGGTGCGAGCCGCCCTCCCCGCAGCCAGCCTTCGTGCTCCACGCGTCGGTGGAGAAGCCCCTGCGGATGCGAGCTCTGCCTTCGGCTCCGTCACCTGCTCCCTTTGGGAAGTGAGGGTGAGGGGGAGTATTTAGCTGTGGCTATAGCTGTACATCAGAGTTCTTAATGTCACTTACAGACCAGTACTTCAGCTCAGAAAGACACTAATCTACCCACTTCTGCTGCCGTGCATACAGCAAAAAAGACATTGCAGGGATTTCTCCTCCAAAAAGCCTCCGAACAAATGGTCTCATTTGGACCAGCAGCGCCAATCCCCCTGAAAGTGTGAGGACTTCAACATTCAAAAGGTAGAGACAATTAAAAATGACTTCCCCCGCCCCGAAATGGGGAAATATATTCTTTCACCTAACACACTCATCAGTGAAATCCATCCTCATTTGCAGGCACAAGGAAATCCATCATGCGGTTCTAATTTACGGTGCTCGGCGTTTTGCAGGCGATGGAGACAGCAGCGGACACAGCGAGGTTGCTTAACCGGTTGCTGGAGAAGGCTGTCATTTCCCTCCCCGCTCCCACACGCAGGAGCAGGAGCTGTAAGAGACATGGGACCCTGAATACCAAAGCAGAACTTGAGACGGGTTATGTAGGCGCTTATCTGGGAGTAATGAGGACGAAGGTGCAGTAATGGGAGCCTTTGTGTCTAATAAAGGGAAATTTATTCAGAAGGCTCCCGGAAAGTCAGACCACGACAATATCAACCTCAACTAGTTGCTTCCTGATTCGAATCTCTAAGTGGCAGGAAAAAAATTACACCCCCTCATCCCGCTGCGGGAACAAATGTAACTGGGGAGAGCAGCGATAAAACACGCTCAGAAAAGCCGTGGTGGGCACTGCCTGATGGAGCTGGCGTGGGACACATCAAGACTTGCAAGGACAGAGGAACAAAATGAGCTCGAGGTCAGGGCCTTTCGCAGCGTGCCACATCCCTGTGGGTTTTTTTTTGTTGTGGTTTTTTCCCCTCTTTCTGATGCAAAGCATCGACAGCATGGGGCGTGCCTGGTTAGCACACGAAGGGAGCGGCGTGGAGGGGGCTGCCATGGGGCTACTCACAGCCAGCCCACTCCAGCCCCCCTGGAGAGCAGAGCCTTCCTCTGGGGCAGCCAGCGAGGTGCTGCATCCCCCTGAACCAGAAAGAGCCTCCAAAGGAAGACCCGCGCTGCATCTCCCTCCCTAAACTCCCACCAGCTTCAGTTCTCCATCCCTTGATCCGGCGCAGCCGCGGCGGCGGTAGCGGTTATCCTGAGCGGGTTGCTGGACAACGCGTTGTGATTTGTGCTGAATCAAAGGTGCTCCAGCTAGGAGCGAGGGGTCAGGTCATGCCTCCGGAATTAGAGCACGTTGGAGGTGTCCGAGGCGAAGCCAAGACCCTCCCTGCCTGCTCGGCTCTCATAAGGAATCAACGGTTTCTCTCAGACAGGCAAGCAGCTTTTGCACCGTTTTTTTTAATCTGTGCTTAAAGCATGACCCAGCACACTCCCGAAGAACAGCAGATGAACATGTATCATGCCTTTTCTGGGGGTACTTTTAATGCAGTTTTGCTGACGAGCTCTTAAATCTATTTTTGTCGCTGCTGAGGTGCCTTACTATCCTTTAAGGCAAATGCAAAGCTGGCCGGGTTTCCTGTTCCTTCACTGTCCCCGCTCCCGCGTCGGAGTGAAGGAGCGGTTTGCAGCGCTCCCCCAGCTCCAGCCGATGGTGCGATGTTGGTTACACACTTAAATTTGGGTGAAATAAAACCTGTCAGGGGGAAGATGTCTGGCTCGAAGAGACTTTTCACAGCAAACGGAAGGGAATAAAGGGCAGGCAGTTCTGTCAGAAGCATAAATGTTTAATCAATTCTTGCTTAACTTGGCAAACCTTTCTCAGATGGAAAGTTTGCAATTATTACCTGGATCAAGACAGCTTAATTAAGCAATTAGGATGTAAAGTTAACAGCTCTTGCAGAATGAGTTGCAATGCTTCAATATCAGAATTGCTCACGCATGTAAGAGAATGACGGCTTGGGAAAAGACAACTTTTTTTCTTTTTCTCCCCCCAAAACACCATCACCATCAAATTAATAGGATAGGTCACATCCCCAGTCACTGATGGGAATTTTGCCTGAATCGGGATGCAGTAAATCACTGAATAAAGCCCCGTCCTCAGCCTTGCACCAGCTGGAGACGATGGTTCCTTGGAGAGCCCACTGAAGACAAGATGTCTCTCAGACCAACTTAAAGTCCCTCCTGGGGCTTCCCAGGAACCGCACAGGTAAACAAGCCAGTGAGATGGCTCCAGGGAGTAATGTGCTGGTCCACCTCCAAAATCTGCTGAAATGGGGCTGCAGCTTTCTAATGATTTCCAGCCGGCACCAAACCACAGTCAGAAGGGGCAGCCGGGGTCGGGATGTGGAGCCAAGAGGTATAGGACATGTGTGCTGGACGTCTGCCTAATTTGCATGCTTTCTCCATCTGTTCAGGGAGACTGTGGACATTTTGGCAGCAGAAACACTCCTCCGTCACAGCGTCATGAAATACCAGCTGAAAAGAAATGGCACATGCTAGCTCCTCACCTCTGCCTTGATGGACCTGACTTGGTGTCCTATGAGTAAGACATCTCCATGTTGTGGCCAGCAGCACTACACGGCACAGCTCTTCTTTCTGCCGGTTTGGGGAAAGCCAGCATTTCACGGAATAAGCCTACGGGGTTTGTAAGCTCCTTAACCTCCATCTCCGGCGACCTAGAAACACCACAGCTCCTTTGGTGTCCCGTGTGCTCACATCCTCCCCTACCCACAGATGGATTTGACAGCTCCTGATGCTCGGAAGACAGGCTAAGCCCGAGGCTGAGCTGAAGGAGTGTAACATGACTGAGGAAAAGTATAAAGCTGAGTGATTTTTGACTTGGGTCATAAAATCTTTATGGTAAGTAAGACGAACCCCTTGAGGCTTGAAATTGTAAAATTCTGGTTCTGGGCTGTTGGTGCTGGAAATTAAATCCCCATTCTGCAGTCTCAGATGTGCCTTACACAATATTCAGTGATATCATCCAGGAGTGAGAAGTGATGCTCGCCAGCCTACATCCCACCATGACCACCAGGAGGTAACAACAGGGGCTTGCTTGGTCCAGCATTTTCTGGTCCAGAGCAAACAGGAAAGAAATGATGGGTTTGGAGCTCACAGTAAAAATTATCAGGGAAGTGCTACACTCTGAGAATAGGGATATTTCTCCACTGCTTCCACAGTTAATAGCGTGATTCCTCCAACTCATCCATCTAAGTGTGTCTGACAGAGAGGGCTCCAGCTTGGACCCTGGCCAACGCTAGCGGTGCTTTCGTTGTTTGGGCAGGTTTTGAGGTTTCCTCTGCCTTTTGGGGTCTGATCTAATGGCAGCTGAAGTCAACGGGAACCTTATTAAGGACAGTTACACGCACAATAGATGAGCAGAAGGATGAGAAAGGAAATGGGTTTCCATTTCAGAGTATTAATCTAAGCTGCTCCCTTGGGGCGATCCCTTTAAGGAAGTCTAAAATCATATTTAAAAACTGCAGGCACAAAACACAGCTTTTTCTTAATATCTTTGGGTAATTAAAATCTGCCAGTGGGGGAGGCTTAGCACAGGTTATATATAGTATTTCAATTTAAACTTCTGATCCCTTGAAGTTTTTACTTATTATTTTTTTAACAAACTTTAATCTAGCTACCCCAGATCTGCAAATTAGACCTAGCGAAGTCCAGCTCATGTGAGACACTGCTGACATGTTTGATTTGGAAGATGATGGCCTGATGGACTAGACTGAGCTGTGTGGGCTGAGGATCCGGCCAGAAAAACACAGATGTGGGAAAACTGATCTTGACTGGAATTAATGTTTCAAAAACAGTGAAGACAAGGATGAATTAGCTGGGGTTTCAAGCCAGAGATGCCCAGACATGGTCCTGCCTCCATGACGTGCCCAAGAGTCATCTTCAAACCATGCCCAGTGCCCAGTCCAGACTCGAAGCGGGGTTGTGCTTCCCTGTTGTGGGAAGGCAGCAAAAAGTGGCTGACCCCAGAGCTGGATCATGAGAAAGCTGAGAGATTTAGACAGGAGGAAGACAGAGTTTTAAGCAGAAAATTCAGGACTTCAGTCAATTGCAACAATAGCTTGTGAAGTGACCATCCTGCTGGTTGAAAGAGCAACAATAGGAGGCTGGTCCTCAGTGACGCTGCGACGGATGCACACCCAAGGGCTGCCCAGAGACTGGTGTGCTCCAGGACGGGGTGATGCACCAGCCTTCCTAACCTCAGTACCTCCTTTCCACTGGTCTTACTCACAGGAAAGAACAGCCCTGAATTCAGCAGATAACGATGAAGCCTCTTTAGGTTTCCCTGACAGAAAGCCGCTTCAATAATCTATAAGACATGGTTGATCGAATAGGGAAAAAGCCGACAACAGCGCAGCAACCCAAATCAATGCTTGATAGCAGCCTATTGTTTGCTCCACCCAACAGTCCTATAGGATGACTCCTTCCTCGCAGCTCCATCTTGTCTTGAAAATGCCGCAGACCTTGTATGTAGGGA
>NW_010549547.1:447-4236 GCF_000687285.1 Phaethon lepturus | reverse complement strand
TGAAATACAACACTCAGATGCCCATTGGCTACCTTGGGGGACAACACCACACACATTTATTTATCATTGGACATTCTGGCTGGAAAGAAAATATCAATTGTAATTTGTCATGCTGAAAATATGGCAGCATTTTTTATTCTTTGTTCCCCCTCCTTCCGCCCATCAGCAAAAGTGGGTGGAAGTCAAAATTGCTGAGCAAAAATATAATGTGTGCACATAAGGAGAGGAAGCAAACGACCAGGATTACAATTTATTGCGGAGACTGTAGGCAGCGTATGTGATTGCAGACAAGGAAATTGCCAGAGATGCAGATATTTCGCAGAGCTTCTTATTTACTTTCTTTTTTACTCTGCAAGTAAATAAGATATTCAATAAGAGCTGGCAATTTTCTCACATGCAGCCTCCAAACAGCTCTCTATTTTTGATGATGAGTAGTAATTCCAACATTTTCCCTTAAAAAAAACCACCACACACACAAGCCCATCCAATCATCTTCCACGCTTTGTATTTTCCTAATGGAAAAGGTTTATCCTTGTAAGAAATTGCCCTTCACTTGTGAAAACCGCTTGGTTACTTAAAAAAATCACTGGCACGCGCTGAGCCATAGTGATGTGTGGTATTGTATTGCTGAAATACCTCAGCTCTTTTTGAGATCTCTTTGGTGTTGGTATGAAAGTCAGATGACATCAATGGGTCAGGGATCTCAGGAGAGCTGTGAAATATCCATCCCATTGACGTCTGTCTTCCTTAGCTGCATTGACTGGAAATATCGGATGCAATTTCTTGGCGAGGTGGCCCAGAATGACAGTTTGGAGTGAGGGAAGGTGGTGAGATGGGTGAGAAGTGAACCCAGCCGTGCGGTCTGTCTCGAGGAGAGGGTCAGGAAACATGGGCGTCACTCCCAAGCAGTTGCTCGCAGATCAGAATCGTTTGCAAAATAAGATTTCCAGATGGTAGAGAAGCAGGACAACACCAGACCAGCCCACTGAGGTCTGTCAGCAATGAAAATAGATGGTGCTGAGTATCACATGACCAAGAGGAGCATTTATCCTCATAATGGGTGGCATGTTTTGTCCTCGCTCCTTCTTGGAAGAACCTCTAGGGAAGTCACTGAAATGCTTCTGCATCTGCAGGCAACTCATGTAAGGCCCCAGCTTTGGGGAAACGGGGCCAAATGCGAAAGCATGTATTTCATTCATTCATTTGTTTATTTTTAGGTATCTAACTGCCATTGGAAATCAATGGTCATTAGGCTGTAACTGCCAGCTCCAAGCCTACTCCTCAGCTGAGTGATCAAGGGAAAGGCTGTAGGAGCCAAGTGACTGATCCTGCGCTGCAGTTTGAAGGATGGATAGAAGAAGGAAAGGGGGGAGGCAGGGGGAAGAGAGACTTTCAAGTATATATGAGACAAATGAAGAGCTTAACTCCTGCACCTTAATATTTTTAGCCTAATGAAAGGTTACATGACAGAGGCATGCACATATGAATGTGTGTGTTCATGTGCCTTTCCTTTTCCTCTCCCAACTTTTGAGCCCATGGTCAATATCAGCTGATGCCAACAGAGGTTGAAAAATCTCCAAGACATGAAGTTCCTGTAAGCTTTGGCAAAATACCCACTTTTGTCCCCAGAGGCAAGTGGTTCCAGCGCGACCTCCCTCTTAGAAGCAGCCCTGGGAGAGAAGTGGGAGGGAAGGGCTGGGGAGCGTGACTTCTATTGCCAGCAAACACTTGCTTTGGCTACCACCTGCCAAACTTGGCCTCACCTTCTGGCTTTCAACAGCATCACGTATGGATTTTGGGACAGCTGCTGAGGATGCCTGAGCCCAACCACAGCCATGGACCCGCAGATAAGAGTTTCCTGAAGTTTCCTGCGTACTATCAAACCCAGGTCATTTAGGCGAGTGTGCTGCTATCAGCCGTGCCCTGGGTACCACTTCTCATCTGTCACCAAAGAGACCAGGCATTGAAAGCAGTGGTGTTAAACACGTGCCCACGGCTCAGCTAGCAAGGGCGGGAGGGTGAAGCCAGCCCGTGCGATGCAGAGGTGGCTGCGTGCCGAGGCTCTGCCTTGCGGCACGGAAAGCTCCTGGGAAGATGCATCTCAGACACCGAATTAGCTCCCTGCAGCCTAAAAAAGGCAGTGAATAATGTAGACAGGAAAACGAGCACAGGAAAAGCTGGCTGTCATCCAGTTTATCCAAATATTGCTATTTTTGGCTTTGTTTGAGTTTCTTTGCAGCTCAGAGGCACATCCCGAGATCCCAGTGCTTTTCATCTGGAACATACTGAATAATTCCTTTTAAACAATAATAAAAGAGGCATTTTTGACACTGCCGCCATAGCAACGACTGATGTCATAAATGCGGGAGCATGACTTCATGGCAGGACCCGAGTTCAGATGGAACTTTTGCTCAAGAGCAAATATCATCTGCAGTAGAGTGGGGAATACAGAAAAGTGAGTAAACAACAGGTCGTTGTTTTGCATAAATGTCCTTTTACCTGAAGCACTGCTGGGGATGAAGGCCCCTTTCTGAGGCGTCAGGCGGGTCGTTACAAATAGGGCTCTCCACGTAGACAGCATTTGGAGAAGTGGTTTTGCAGATACTAACCCGTTCCCAGCCCTCCCTTGGGGGCTTCTCCAGCACTGGGCTGCACAAGCTATGAGATTGCTAGGTAATTCCAATGAGCTCAAAGATTTCTCTAGTTTTCCTGGGCACTCACAGCACAGCAGAGCCGTGCGGAGCCCAGACCTGGGTGGAAACCATGGGGTCGTTACCAAGCCCTTGTTTCCCAGGGCGGCCGCTGCGGCTGCGGGAAAAGCTGTCCTTTTAGATGGAGAGCCTTTGCATCGGGTTGTGCCGGGTGAATACAAGCCATCCGGGCAAACGCAAGCCACCCCGGTGAATACAAGCCACCGGGGTGAATGCGGGCCACCGCCGACGGCTGCTGCAGTGAAGGGCTCTGCTGGAGGAGCCCCTCGCACATCCCAGGGACTGCCAGGATGGCTCACTGCCGTTGAGCTGAGTGGCTCTTAAAAGGCATCCTGGACAAAAATAAAATGTACTGAGGCATTTTAAATTCAGCCTGGAGGCAAACTCTGTCTGCAGCCCTTGGTTCACATCACCATCTGGCAGGAGGAACTGAAACCCATTTCCATCAGAGGGCTTGCCAGCAAGCAAAATAAAGTGAAGGTGGGAGATGGTTTCTCAAAAAGCAAGGGCTTTTTCGGAGCTCCTGCTGCCCGGCAGCCTCCGAGACCAACGCCTGGGGAAGGGGGAGGCTTTTATTTGAGACCATGTTGTCATTGCCTAAACCTGCAGTGAAAAGCAAACCCAGAGAGGTCTTTGTCTCTCCCAGTGTGTGGTACAAGGTCCGGGGCACTGGCCAAGGCTCAGAAAAAACCCAGCTACTCCTAGACTAGCTCGTTAAAGGGTCCTTTCTTCTGGTCTGTACGCCTACAAAATAGAGACAAACTTCGTGGCGGGTTCCCTCTCATGAACAGCTGGAAATCTGAGGGTGGGGACCAAACCCCAGCATCGCACCGCAGTGCCCAGCGTCCCTGCGCAGGAGGCTGCGCTCGCTGCCCAGCGGAGAAACCAGGACGCACGCCTGGATGTTCAAGACGTGTTTCACCCTGAGCCCAAAATAAAGCAGATCAGAAGGTGAGCCACACTCCTCTAAAGGTGTTGCATATCTACGTGCACATATTTCAAGTAATATTTTGTAAGCCGACGTTGTACACCAGAGAGGACTGTGTCTAAACGGAGTCTGATTCTCCTACCCTGACAG
>NW_010549547.1:0-416 GCF_000687285.1 Phaethon lepturus | reverse complement strand
CCGCACGGCCCCTCCCTGCCAATATCAAATAGATGCATTTATAAAATATCTGTCGTTGTCACCAGGCAAGTTTCTCCAGGGCTACCGAGACATGGGCCTCAGGCCAAGTTGTATTTCTCGCTTCATCATCCTGCATGGTTTTGTTGCCTGCACCAAATTTTCAAAATCTATTATTCACACCAGCCGGGGGTTTGAGGAAAGAGATTTCCAATAGTTTGCAAATATCATATTCGGAACAAAAGCCGCTTCCCTTCTGCAGAAATAATAAAGGAACAGGCATTAGAGGCCTCAGCAGGTCCCTGCCGTGAGACCGAGGAGCGATTTTGCTGCTCTGTGGGTTTTCTGCCTGGGAGCGCCAGGCAGAGGACGCAGCGGAGAGCCCGGACACGGGCGCCGGATGCGCCGGAGGTGCCGGC
>NW_010549546.1:38895-42366 GCF_000687285.1 Phaethon lepturus | reverse complement strand
GGTTGCCCTGACCCAGGTGCAGGACCCTGGTCTAGGGTGGTGTTTGAGTTCAGTGGGAGCAAGGAACAGCCTGGAGAGAATAAGAGAGTTATACAGAAAATTTAGACATGTGGAGAACATCATGCATCGACCTGCTCTGGGAGAGAGCAGAAGAAATGCATGCTGATGGAGGAATCAGGAGTGCTGCCTCCCTGTGGGGAGAAAACAAATTCAAAGAAAAGAATTCAAGAATGGCATTAGGCAGACAGACAATTGCACTAGTGTTTTCTGGAAGAGTGAAGCAGTTTGCTGCAGGACAGGTTGGCTTGATTTTATCCAAGTGAGAAAGCTGGTATCTTCTGGTGGTACTGGGGTTGGAAATCTTCACATCGTAGCCTTCCTGTTACTATGTGATGGGCTTCATGGTGTTTGCTTAGGTCTTGCATATCTGAAACTGTGTTTGGAAGATCTGGGTGTTTTTTGGCAGCCCTGCCGTACAGTGCATCTGACCTCTGCCCCAGTGGTTGCCCAGTTGCTCCTTGGTTTGGCTGTGCTGGGGCAGTGTGTATGGGGCAGTCCAGATTCCCCAAGCTTACACCAGGGTGGTGGCCAAGGCTGGCCAAAGCCAATTCATCTGGCCAGTGGTTTCCCTCCAAATTGCTTCCAGGCCTGTCATGCCAACAGGAGAGGAAGTCAAGAAATGTGTGTTTGCCTATTGTTGGTTAATGTCTTTCATAAACACTTTGGTCTCTATCCAAATCACACTGAAGTCAATAGGATTCTTTGGAGTCTGAGAAGCTGAGCCTGGCCTGTTTGTAGCCACACACTATGAAAAACCAAAGAGCCAAATTCAGGGTGTGTCTCCCTTGCACTCTAACACTTATTCCCATTACAAATTTCATTCAGTGTGTATCTGCTTACAGCTATGGTAATTTGGCCCATGGTCCCTGCATGGAGCTCTTTGCAATCCAATATTGACTTAGTAATTTCTTATCATTACTAATAGTTCAAAGAAAACACCCTGGACCTTAATCTGTCCTCTGTCCCACACTCTGTTAGTTTTATTCTAGGTTGAGTTTGTCCTGAGTGTAAATGGTAGTTGGTCATGAGAAGTCTGAACAATTCTCTGTAGTGAGAGTCGGTTACCTCCTGCTCCGTATGGTTAGATGTTCACATAAGGAAGTCCTGGAATTGAAATCTTGTCTTCCTGCAAGTGCATGGCACTGACTCTGGCATCACAGGCTCCTTAACTGCTCCAAGTGGGAAGAGTAGACTAATCCTTGTTCGTGGCCCTTGTAGAAGCAATTTGCAAAAAGTGATAGCGAGTTCTAACTGTAATGTACTTACATGTATGCCATGGAAAGAACTGGCTCCTGAAACTTGCTTTTAAAGTTCTAACTCATTCTGATCTGACCTTCCTAGTTACTTGAGAGCACAGTTTGACATTTGGATAATTAAGCACATAATTTATGGCTGAAAAGGGAGTGCAGGTTTTTTTCCTGGGATCTGACCCAAGATGTGGATAGGTCATGCTAAATACGAGTCCTTATATCTCTTTCCTGACTTCAATAAACTCACCCTGAATAAGGTTATAAAACTTATATTAGTAAGTCTTGGCTCTGAGAGATAGCAGGTACGGACAATCTGCTGAAGTGAGTCGGTACTGCTGTAGTTAACGTGCTTCAGGATAATCTCAAAGCGGTCCCTGCTATCCTTTCTTCTACATGAAGATAATGCTTGTATTAAATATTTATATGGGCGGAAATATTTTCTTTGTGGTTGGCACTGTGGTTATACTATAGCAAGATAACCCATGCTGTTCCTGTGAAACCACTGGTCTATCTACCTGACACAATATCCGCTGGGGTGAATAATAAGGATGGTCTAAATCCAAAAAGGCTTGACAGGCCTTACTTTACTGGTCATGGCATGAGCACACAGCTGGGATGGGGGGGATCACTTCAGCATGCAATGGAAGCACAACAGTGCAAGCAAACAACCACCTCTGTTGTCATGAGAAGTCAAGTTTCTGGAGAGAGCTTTGCGCTTGCAGAAAGCCACCTTCTGCTGTATTTCATAAGTTTCCACATTTTCTGTAAGTTCCATAAGTATACATGTGCAAAGATGAAATCAGTCCCTGCTGTAGCTTTATGGGAGCAGAGAAAGCTTTCATGAATGATGAGCTATCTCATACGCAGCTCCCCAACAGCAGCTGTGGCTGGGTGCACGCTTGCTGTTTTGTGCTGGCTAATGGTCAGTAATTGCTGTGTGGCACTTGGCTGCAATATGGGCAGGGCTGTTGTCTCTGAGCAGCCTGGGTGGGTGCAAGGGGCTGGCAGCCATTGTCCTGCTAGAGTTGGATGTAGCATGTTTAAAAAAAAAAAAGATATCTACATTACACTTGTACAGAAAAAGCTTTCTTGCTTACTACTTTTTTTTATGTTGAACCCTCTACATATTAGTTTAGATCACAGTTATACTGCTTGCCCATTGTAAAGGTGGTACATATGTCTCTGTTGGTGAAGGAGGGTATGAGTGACTAGAGGTTGGTCCTAAACTGGACCTCTGTATCCAAACCCCATGAAACTTTGGAGAAAGTCTGAGTCCCATATTGAGCTGTAGGGCTCTGGGTTGTGGCTGATGGCACCTCTAATGCTGGGCTACAGGTTAGATACACAAAACCAGTTGTGCTGTCAAAGTTTGTTTCTAACCATACGACACTAGCTAATGCCTAACGCAGAGGCCTCTCAGACCAGCTCTATAATGTGCTGTAATCTGCTTATGAAAGGGAACTCTGAGCTAGTTCTTGTGTTGGAAATTGCTCTAGTGTTTGTAATACCAGAGCTTGCTTGGGTATGACCTTGTTCTTTTTAGAGCCACATTTTTCCAAACCTCGCGTCTGTTGCGTAAAAGGTGTAGATGTTCTTGAACACCCAGATAGTTCACTCTGTGCCCACAGCTCAGAAGCATGTTTCTGTCACCACTTTAAAGACAGTAGCTGGGTTTTTCCTGAGACCCTGTAAATTTCCTGCAAGGACATCTAGGAAGATTTCTTGGTTTACTTTAGATGGTAAAAATAGCCCCGTAATGTCCAATGCTCTGTTTTGTGATACAGCTTCAGGCTGCTGTTATTTTGTGTGTTTCCAGTGGTGCAACTGCTTCCCCTTTCTGTGTATTACAGTGAGGAATTGGTCTTGTAATGTTTGCTAACACAGTTTCTGCTTTCTCACTAGGATCACTTCAAGTGAAGGAAAAACGGGCTGGTTGAAGAGGATGGGGTGTTCTCCCCCACTCTAGAGGTGGAAAAAGTTCCTGCCTTTCATAAGTGATTTTTTTGTAACTGGTTTGAAGTCTCCTCTTTCTTGACCTGTCAGTGCATAAGGGTTAAAATGGTAAGAAAAAGTGATGAGAACAAACCTTCTTGGCAGTATCCATTAAGCTACAGCCTGGCCTTCTCGCCACCCCATGTTTTGTTTTACGGGACCTGAGCCT